>NC_142364.1:2466862-2754816 GCF_059441175.1 Urocampus carinirostris
GAAATAAACATGGACCAAAAACCAGTGCTGAATTCCAACCCAAAAGCCATATGCTCTCTGCTGCTTTTCCATTTCCTGCTGCACCACGTTATGCAAACCAAAAACCATCCCGCAACAGAAAGCGGACAGCGAAAAAGAAAGAAAACCGATGTATCTTAGAAGAAGCGACCGAACGGTCGAAACCCATTCGATCGAATCCCCCCCAAAAATTTGTGTTTCGATGACATGTTTAAACCGTTTCCCCGGCATCTCTGACTATTCTTATCCTCCGTCTGTTTCCAGGAGGGCGGGGAGGAGGCTCCCATCAAGCCACTGGCAGGAGGGCTGGGTGGAGGCATTCTGCAGCATACCTGCAACCAGACAAAAGGTGCCATGAAAGGGGGAAACTCCAATCGGGGACGCTCCATCCCTTCCGGACCGCGTTCGAGGCAGGATCCCCGCACTTGACGTGCAGGGAGAAACTGCTGGGCGAGGAAAAGGGGGGGAGGGGATGTGCCATCCTAGCGCATCGCCACCGCTAGCCTCGGCCTTTTCTCGAAATAAGGAGAACGGAGCGCGCGTGCGGCGCATGCGGCAGAGGTGAGCAGGGGGGGAGCTCATCGAGGAGGGGGCTTCGGGGAGGGTGGTCGAGCGGTTCGGAGGCGGGGGACCCACCGGTAGCGGCATCGGCACCCCTAATCACTCTGCGCTTGGAAGGAGGGAGCGAGCGTGCGATGGAGGAGAGCTGAAGGGAGTCGCGATCTAAGAGGGAGGTTCGGGGGTGGGGGACGCGGCCGGTAGCGGCGTCATCGTCATCGACGGCAGCGTAGCATCGGCGGCGGCAGCATGGCGCAAGCCGCCAAGCAGCTCCGCAAAACCAAGGACCTCGCCGAGGCCGCCGCCCAGGAGCAGCGGGAAAAGGAAGAAGAGAAGATCAAAAAGAGGAACCGCTCCAGGGACCGACGCCGCAAGGTAAGCTCCCCCGGGAGGAAGCGCCGGGTATCGGGAGTCGGCCGTCCGGCCTCCATCGCGTCTCCGTTTCTTGAATCCGCACCTTGGCTACGAAGGCTCGCGGTGAGACGCCACGGGACGGTATTTCTCGCCGAGCTTCGAGATGTACTCGACCTCGCTCGTTACCCCGACTGTTCGTCGTGGTTCCTGTCGAAAAAGCGGGGCTCTTACGGCTGCTTGAAATCCTTCCAAATGTCTCAACCATTTAAAAGGGCTTGCAAACGCTTCAAATTGTTGCCGTCATTCTCAAAAAGTCCCTTCTACACAAGGCCCTCTGGTGGCTCTGCTGCCATGAGTTATGAAGCGGCATCATCGCCCTCTACGGGACAGGTGCGTGCTGCGCCTGAACCGGCCACTTTCTAACGCGTATTAGTGCAGGCGTTCCATTTTAATTATCGACACGGGCCGTGCAAAAAACTCCTGTAGCGGTTCCCACTGGTAAATTGTAATGGAAAGAACGTCCAGACAGTCGGGATGGGCTCCAGCTCCCCCGCGACCCTACTGAGGATAAGTGGTTCGGATGACGGATGGAATACCCGACATCTATACGGAGAGCAATTTGTATATGAAATGGACTCAGGATCTAAAATTAATATGTCTCGGTAAACGCACCCAAGATTAAAAATGTAAATGGCCGATCTATTTGTGGCTCTGCTAAATACATGATTCACGCCGACTTTTGCTGGTACTGAAGAAATTGGAAAACTGACTTTAAAAGTGATTAAAAAGTGCTTAGATATGGCCATACAGTAGACCCCCGGGGTAAAACATGAATCTGTTCTACGCAAAGTGAAAATACCGTATAGAATGGGATAGAAGTCTATGGCCAAACACCCGGTATTACGGTAACAAAACCATCTTTTCCAGACCATAAGGCGAACCCAAAACCCCCTCATTGGCCAGGATATATCCTAAAATACAGCGGATGCACTTGGAAATGCATCGTTACAATGAAATGATACTGCATACAGTAACTGTTCTGCCATTGTGAAACAGAAAGTGGTCTCGGACCGCCCTCTTGCGGTTGACATGTTAATTCAGGGATGTCAACGTCGGTTTGGCCGTGGGGCCCCATCCAAACTGTCTGTTCTCAGCCTCGAATGACCGTTTCTCGAAGCCTCCTTGTCCCGGTCTATGGTCTCTTATCGCATACAGCCGAGTCCCAAATGCGACTGCCGGCCGCTAACTCGTGCAGCTATACCCCCCTTGCACTGTTTCCTTCTCTAGTCAATCAACTCTGCTGCGGGCTACGACTCAGTGTCATTGTTAGCTGTTTTTAATGGCTGAAGTGTTTATTGTGCTTGTTTAGCATTTCCTCAGGGCAAGAGAGCAACGGTGTCGAACGTAGCATTTCATTCTCTGTAGTAAGTAACTGGTTTCGTGTAGCTCGTAAAGATACCGGGCGATTTCCCGTCCGATTCAAAAATGTCTTAGCAACGTTTTTTCAAGTATTGGAATTTATGCCAAAGAAAATCTTGGTTACAAAACCAGTAGACACCAAAACCCAATCCTTAAAATGTCAGAATTAAACCAAAAAAAAATTGGCATCTCTTGTCCCGGGACGGCATTAGCTCAGGAGGTAGAGCGATCGTTTTAGGATTAAGGGATCCCAGTTCGAATCCCGGCTTGTCCGTGTTACATGTCGAAGTGTCCTTGGGTAAGACACTGAACCCCTAATACCCCCAATAAGCAGGTTAGCGCCTTACATGGCTGCACAGATCACAGCCGCAATTGGGAAATGTGAAGCACATTGTAAAGCGCTTTGGGAAGTCATTGACTTGAAAAGCGCTATAGAAATGCAGATCATTTCATTTCAGATCATTTTCCCTCTTATTTTGAAATATCCACCCCCGCAAAGGTCGCTCTGTGCCGTTTGAAGAGAAACGTCCTCGTCACGCCGGACGGACCGTACGCCGACTTATTTTAAGAGCTGGAAAAGTGCTGAGGCGGTTTGGTCCTTGCTGGAAAATTATATTTAGAACAGAGGTAGATGTACTTTGTCGTTTCATTCATTGATGTCCTTTTTTTTTTCCTTGATCACTTTCCGGCCGTTCAATCCGCAACCCTAAATATTCACCGTCAAGAACAAACTCGTGTTTAAGATAAAAATGATGAATCGCCCCCAAAAGCTCATTTTGCTCTAAGTTGCTTTTTTAGCCATCATCTAATACGGGCAGAAAAGCAATATCGGCGCAAACGACTGCTACGCCTCGATAAATGTACGCACGAGATTTGAAATGGCAGATATGTTTGTGGATCTGCAAGATCCATGATTCACACCGGATTTTTTTTTGAAGGCTACTGGAGAAATTGTACCAATCCTGTGAAGCTTTATCCGGGTCCAGTCCAAAAACCTAACCTGGGTAAATGGAAGGCATCGACTCCTACGTCCGGATGATAAAATCTACTCCGCTCATCGGTGGGATGTTTGGCTACTCCGCTAGCTTCTCGGGTCACGCACTTAACGCGATGCAGTTTGAGTGCGGCAAATGGATAGCGTGTGTTCTTCTCCGAAGCCGGAGGCACGCCGACCTTCTTCCGCTTTTATGCAACCTGACCGAAGTCGTGGAGCGACGTGACGCTTCTGTCTTCCGCTTCTTTAAGACCCCAAAAATGCGCCCGAAACTAGGGGTTTTTAAAAAAAAAAAAAAAGGGTTTTGACCTGAAAAAAATGGTATTGAACTGTCGCTAGTGTTTCCAACCGGGGGTTTGAAAGTAGGGTTTAGGCCCAAAACTAGGGTTTAAAAGCTCAGCTAGGGTTTGGAAGAAGGGCTTTAATGGTATTAAAGTGCAGCTAATGTTTGGAACTAGCGTTTGACGGAACGGCTTTTGGCCAGAAAGAATGGTTTTAAAACGCCGCTAAGATTTCCAGCTAGGGATGGAAAGTTGGGTTTTGGCCTGAAACTAGGGTTTAAAAGCGCTGCCATGGTTTCCTACTCGAGTTTGAAAGAAGGGGCTTTCGCCTGAAACTGATGTTTTCAAACGCTTCTATGGTTTTACAAATAGGGTTTCAAAGAAGGGTTTTGACTGGAAACGAGGAGAAGGGAAAACACAATTTGAATTTGGAATGAACACGATACCTGAAATCAATTGTGGTTATCATTATCTGCGTAACAAATTCCAATTCTGTCGTCTCAGCATTTCTTATCTAGAATACGGAAACTGTAACCAACTGATTTCATGTGAACCCTCATATGGGAGCCAACATAGGGCGGCATTAGCTCAGGAGGTGGAGCGCTCGTCTTGGGATCAAGAGGTCGCAGGTTCGATTCCTCCGTGTTATATGACGAGGTGTCCTTGGGCAAGACACTGAAGCCCTAATGCCCCCGATGGCAGGTAGTTGCCTTGCATGGCTGACGCTTCTCTCGCTTAGTTAGTGTGTAGTCAAGTCGTGTTTATTTGTTTGGCCCTTGATAAAGAGTCTCAAAGGGCTCCACAGATCAAAGACTATTATTACAGAGAATTATGACAGCATCCCCTGATCTAAAACCTACAGGAGGGCAAATAATGCACAGATATTGTCAACATAAAATCTAGGTGATTCATATGCTATAGAATAGAAGTGTGTTTTAAGCTTGGATGTAAAAGGGAAAAGTGTGAAACACATTGTAAAGTGCTGGGAGCTCTTGAAAAGCACTAAATAAATGCAGAGCATTTACATTTCAACATCTGAGGTTTGGATTTAGATACCATTTAGTTTTTAACATTTTTATTGTGACAGGTTAGCCCCATTTTCTAACACAAAGAAACGATGATCCCCGTATTCGTGCGACCTTCAGTAAGGCCGCGATAGCCTCACAAATATCGATTCCGCTTCTCGCCATTTTTTGTGAAGATAAAGTTTTGAGAGAAGGGGGGAGGGCAGGACCACGCCAAGGTCGAAGCGACGGGACCCGAGCGGCACCCGCTGTGACAAAAAACTGCAAGGCTTGGTATTTGCCTGCCGGCCTTGCATTTCGCTCGGCACGCGATGTCCGCGCAATGTCTGTTTTACTCCATCTGGTGATGAGTCCCCGGATCCGATTCCCGGAATGTAGTCCGAGCCTTACTATATTTTAAAATTCCACATTTTGGCTGCAAGTTTGGACTAAAATCTGATTCTCGGTTCTATGAAAGCAAGCGTGCCTTTGGTCATCGCGTCAACATGGTGGCAAGAAAAGGAATTCGACTTTGATTTTCTGCATTCCATCTCTTATCTTTCTGACATCGCACCGTTGATTTGCTCCAGAGTATTGCCGATTTTAAAAGTAGGGTTTTGACCTAAAACTAAGGTTTTAAAGCGCAACTCGGGTTGGAAAGTAGGGTTTTGATCCCAAAGCACTGCTATAGTGTCCGACTCGGGTTTGATCTAAAACTAGGGTTTTAGAGCACAACGACAGTTTCCAAGTCGGGTTTGAAGGCTTTTGATTTGATCTTCAAGGCACAGCTAGACTTAGAAAGTAGGGATTTGACCTGAAACGAGCGACAAAATGCTCTATTCGGTGTTTTCAAAGGGACATGTAACTATTTTATGACAATGCTATGTTTCGTCCAAAAATGTCTTCGTAATGAATGCCCCGCGCCTGTTCGTTGGGGTTCATACTGAATTTTTTTCCAGACGTGCTGTCAAATACAGATTTTTTTTTAAGCACCAGTTTGTTTTATACAATGACTCATACTGGTGTACAAATATTTCATTCTATTGAAATAAAACACTCTTGTTTCAAATAATGAGGGAAAACCCCCCTACAATTTCAGAACCATGATTTCAGGCACTTTTAGCAGCCACTTATCGCACACAGCTGAGCCCCAAATGCCCGAATGTGCCCGAGTCCCAAGATTTTTCGGAGGTTTTCCATCCACTCTTCTCTTCCCTAGCCGTTCACTTTAACCATTTGGCTCAAGGTTATGGCCGGTTATTGTTCTTGTTGGCTGCTCCTGCTTCCTCCTTCAGTGTCACTTGCCTGGTTATGTATGCGTTGCTGAGTCCCATGATTCAGGCATCTTCTGCTTATTTCTCCACTGTTTCCCTCTTTGGCCACTCATGTTGGCTGCAGGCTATGGTTTACCGCCAGCCATGATTGTTAATGTAAGCTACTCCTGCTTTGTCCTTTAGTGTCACTTGTGATTCACCATCTTTGGCTCATTTTTGACAATTTCACTTTCTAGCCACACACGTCAGCCACTCGGCCGCAGGGTATAGCTCGCCGTGATTGTGACATTTAGCCTCTCCCGTTTCCTCCTTCAGTTCACTGGCTTTCCACAAGCAGGAGAACATCGCAGGCATCCATGATTCAGGCATCTTCTACCGTTATTTTTCCACTTTTTTATTCTCTAGCCACTCATGTATACCGCTTGGCAAGGCTATTACATGCGTCCTTATATTGTACCAGGTTTAGCTCGTTGCCCGGGCTATCTACTACAAGTTTGGGGTATCATATCTGTGAAGAAAATTTGGTGAAAACACATCTCCAACTGACATCGTGGACCTACATTCAGGATATCGCTAGCGCTAACGATTCATCACATCTCATTAGCAAAGTCCGGATGAGCGAACGGCGTTCGTTACTAAGAAGCATTAAAGGAGAGGAAAAGTGATACGGGTTGGCGCACGGCCACAAAAACGGCTCAAGGCAGCGATCGGAACGATGTAACCTCATTAGCCGTGCGCTTCAAAGCCGACCTGATAACGCAATCATCGAAGATGGCATGAGTTTTTGTTTTTCAACCTCTGCTCGGCATCTACTGAAGTCGCCGCAGCAAACGAGTTTGTCCGAATGAAAATCGCGTCACAAAAATCTTAGATCTGTTCATTGGTTACAGCTTTTTGGGGGATTAAGGAGCACAGTAACCGTTTATGAAGGAAATGGTGGATTTTAGTGGTGAAACCAGTTTGTAATGTCGCATGAAATCAATGATTTTCATTGAAAAGTATTTATCCGTTATGAAAGCGTAGCCCTCACTGTCGTTTGAATTCCATGCGCCTCATAAACCAGTACCTCTTGTCAAAAGACAAAAGTGTATTTTTGATGGTGCGCCTAATATTGCCTAAATGACCTCTTTTGCAACGTTTGCTCAAATAAAAACTGTGGGCTTATAGCATGGATTATGGCTCTGAAAAGAAAATTGGAAAACATGGAAATGAAAGCACAAAACCAGCCTAGTTGACACACTTGAGCAGAATTTACGTTTCTTGCCTTGCACTTTAAATACTCGGTTATTATGCAAGAGCTCCATAATCCAGTCATTGACGTGGCCGGAGTCATTTTCGCCCCGATCGGATCAATAAATGGAGACATCGAGAGTGCTTCGGCAGCCTCATTTCAACACACATTTTCTTTATTGTTCAGGTGAGTTTGTAGTTTCGACACTAACAATTTAGGCCTTAAGTATTGGCGTGAATATGGACAGATTTCTGACTCTTCGAACGTTGAGAACGGGCGCTTTATTTTGAGTTTGGAGAGCTTTTAAAGACCCGCCATTTTATAGCGCAAACGTCGTCTGTTTCACGAGCGTGATGTAGAACAGCCTAATGCCCAATGTTTATCCCTGACAATTACACTTGATGGGGATGGATCAGGATGTCAAACTTATTTTAGCTCTGGGGGCCACGTGCTAAAATAAACACTGGCGGGCCTGAATAGTCGATGGGGAAGGCGGGGTGGAACGAGGAAAGGAAGGAAGGAAGGTATGAATGAGGAAAGGAGGGAAGGAAGGTAGGTTGGTATGAATCAGGACTGGAAACAAGGTATGAAGGAGGAGGTTAGAAAATGGAAGGAAATGATTTTCTTGAAAAAAAATCTCTGCTATGTCATCGTCACTCCACGCCATTCTCAAAAGGACGGAGATCGCCGCATCACTTATACGGTATCGGAGTTGACCGGTAGAGAGGCCCCGCCCGGGAGGTCATCTCTTTCCGGGACATTTGCTTTCACTTCAACTCAGATGTCCCTCAAGGTCTCTTCCTTTTGTCCTTCCCGTCGTTCCCTTTCTTCTTCCCTGTCCGTCACTCCTCATGCTGAACGCTCACTTCCGTCATATTAGCGCTTAACTTTAGCGCTGCGCGCACGAGCCTCGCTTAGTCCGCGTCCGTGCGTTGTCAAAATATCTGATCCATCCCGTAAGATTGAATGGATATTTGAAATAACATTCACGGTTGCCCCTGAATGTCGGCACCAGAGTGATGACGTGACTGGAAGAAGCTCTGAGCTATTTTGCTACCCGGCATGCCTCGCGGCCAGCATTTCTGCAGCGCTCATGAATATTGAAAGGTTAGGAGGAAGGCGGGAGACCCCGCTAGGAACAAAAACATCATATACTGTGTGCTGGACCCGCCACCTCCCGTATTACCGCTGGGATCCAAAAAGAAGCCCGGGAAAATAGAAAAGCCCCCGAAATAATTTAACATTCAAAACGAAATTGTGCTTAAGAAATTGAAAAGGGAGTGTCATGAATTATGCAATCGAGTGAAGCGTGTAACATCATAACTCACCACTCCCAAACTTCAGTTTTTTATCACGTGGAATCATCTCGATCACTCTCTTTCATTTTTCTGAATTCATCTCTCAAAATTGACGATTTCGGACCTGGAACGAGAAGACCGTATTTTCTGCCGTGTGCCTAAAAAACCCAAATTGGCCAGAAATTCCAAAGTGCGCCTGATAATACTCTGAGGATAGACTGTAAGTGGTAGCTCTACCTACGGCATGAACCGATTATTAAAACGCTGGTAAATCGAAGGATCTTAATTCATCGATTTCAAGGTCATCGAACGCAACCAAACCCCCGTTAAAATCAACTGTAACTTCACTGGACGTCTAATAGTATTCAACTCATGTTCATAAATATAGTATAAAAGAAACAATACGTAAGGCTAAAGAAATGCAGTACAGTACAAAGCTTTATATATGTGTGTGTAATATATATTTATACATATATATAGATAGATACGTTATTCATCCCCGCAGGGAAATTCACACTTCCAGCAGTATCCTTTTGTTGTTTATGAACAGATGAACAGGATGGCCTCGGGGTGCAGTGTTTGTAGTTAAGCAACAGCGGAGCGGATGACGTCCCAATCCATCCTCCGAACTTATCATACATTCACTGCTTTAATAGCTTTGTTGTGGAACTTTAGCCTGCTAACTGCGTGTTTGGAATTTAGTGGCTTCCTTGTATTTTCAGTGTTGTTGCTTTAACGTGCTTAAGATTAAAACAAATACGTTTTCTCGTTAAACAACTCATCGGTCGGACGTGAAGCGAACTTTGTCAAAAAAAATGCCGCAAAAAGAGTGAGAGAGTGTCAGTGCGTCATGCCTCTGCTCCCACAGGCGTTAATCGAGCTCGAGCGTCCGTCTTCTTGGTTGTGGATTTAAACGAGGCCCGAGAAGAACGCGTTTAGCAAAGTGCTATCCTTCGGTCTTCCGTAGCGCTTCTGCTCGGAATGCACAAGCGTAAGCTACATTTACGCACTGTCACTTGAAAATGTATTTGATACATGATAAAGTAGCTCCCGATTGTTCCGGCTCGCTGGCAAAGCGGCGGCCCGACACGGCCTATCAATATTTCAGACGCTCGGCTCAGGCGACAGAGAGACAACGCGAAGGTCCCGCTTTTGATCCGTCTCCCCGTCCTTTTCCTTTTGCTCATTCGGAAGCCGTTCCGGACTGGGAACGGATCCACGGTACTGTCAAAAAGTCTTTCTCCCCTTCCCGGATTCTGTGTTTTTAACCCGTAGTTATCGCTCGCCGAGGTTTCGGATCATCGACTCCATTATATCGGGCGGAGACGACCCGAGCGAATACAATTGATTGCCCCCCAAAAAATCAAAAGCTATCTGGGCCTAAATGAAAAAGTCGTCTAAAACCCAATTTTCGTTCTTTGGCTTTTGACTTAACTTGAGACTTTGTTCTTGATTTTTCTATTTTTTTGGTATACTTTTTAAGTGTTTTCATGACCTTGGGTCTTAATTAAGGTTTTTTTTTGCTAACTCCCGTGTGGAAACATAGGAGAGGGACGGGCGCCACCAGGCTGTACTTTTCCAAGACACCAAAGGAAATGCTGCCCCTACCACCCGTCCAGAACCTTCCTTTTGGGTCAATTTGACCATTCAGAGGTGGACTCGCCAGTGTTTGAGATTGTTGGCCTGTTGCATGAGCCAAGCGCGCTTGAGTTGGAGGGCACCAAGTGATGGCTGGAGGTTCTCCTTCAGGATCTTCTATGTAAAGACCAAAATTCACGATTCCGTCAACCGCGGCAAGTTGTCCTGGTCCTGAGGCAGCAAAGCACCCCCAGATCATCACAATGCCACCACTATGCTCTTCCTGTTTGCGTCGTGTTCTTTTTATCAAATGCTGTGCCATTTTAAAGCCAGATGTAACAGGCTGTACTCCTTCCAACATTTCTCCAAAAGTCTCGAGGATAATCGAGATGCGTTTTGGCAAATGTGAGACGACCGTGTTTTGAGTGACGGAAGTGATTTTCGCCTGAGAAGTCTTACGGATGCCATTTTGGTCAGTTGTTTTTTATAGTGGAGTCCTGAACACTGACCTTCTCTGAGGCCAGCGAAGCTTGCAGTTCTTTGGAGGTTGTTTCGTCTTGTCCCGGATGAGCCGTCTTAGCGGTCATCTTAGTCGGGTGACCACTCCTGGGAAGGTTTGCCACTGTTCCCAGTCTTCTCCGGTGGTTCGCTACAGTCCTACAGCCTTGGAAATGGACTCGTGATCTTTTTCCAATTTCTTCTGGAATTGATCTGGATCAAGGCATGTTAGTTTTGTTCTTTAGATTTTCTATGCCACTTTATTTTGTCTAACAGATTCATTTGAATTCATTTCTTGATTCTACTCCGGTAGTAGCAGCAATCCATTTTGGCTGTGGCCTGTGGGATTGTAGGATCAGCTTTCCCAAAACTGTGCATGGTCACAGTTACTTTTAAATCAACAAGGTGGATGGCCAAAACTTTTTCCCGTTTGGCCAGATAGGTTTGCATTTGTTTTGGTGCCTTAATAAATGGAATCAACATTTCAAAAAATGCATTTTGCATTTCCTTGGGTTTTCTAACCCTAACCTTTGGGAGGGAAAAATATGCGAAAAACACAGAATTCAGTAAGGGAGCAAATACTTTTTCACAGTATTGTATATTCCAATGGTTTTTGTATTCAAAAGAAACGGAAGATTTTAAACGATCATTCCATGCCTCTGTGACCTATTTATTTATGAGTTAAGGGAAGACAATTTATTTTAATGAAAAATATGTAACCGTGTGTTTAGCTTGATCAGTGACTTTGCTGTTACTGAACACATTTCAAGGGAAATAAAAGGCCTATGGAGCAATCGTGTTCGCTTTCAAGAGAAATTCTGTGCTTGTGCTTGGTTTCCAGTTGCTTTGTTGTTCCCGAATACTGATTTAAAGTAATAATGTCCGATTGCGGTCGCGACCCCCTTTGCTGAAGCTTTGAAATTTCAGCCCGTTGTCATAAAACATTGTCGTCAAAATGTCCGCGTGACACCCGATACAACACGCAAAGGCTTTTTTTCCTTCTGCGCGGTAGGAAGCCGTCTTGCGCGTTCAAAGTTGAGCATCTGCCGCTCCGTGGAGCCCGACTATCGATTCCTCATTCCCGGGACGCTGACTTCATCTCCACATCGATCCCTTCCACTTTCCTGGATGGATTTGTGAACGGATCTGACCAAAGTTACACTCTAACCTACGGAATTGCGAGCTCAGAGTATGCGCTCGTCGTTAGCGCAATATTCGGATCGTGTCGCGATTCACCTACTTTTCAAAGATTCGTTAGGTACGTTTCCTCATTTTTGACTGTGATCCTTCGTTTATTGCTTGAGAGCCCCTCCTCTCTGAAATAGATGTCCGGGGATAATGGATCTCAGCCTCAACCGTGCATTTTATTTTCGGTGAGCCAAAATTTTACACCTCCTGACAAAAGAATCTTCTGCCGGTCCAAGCTCGCAGTAATATGGGATTAGGGATAATGGATCGTGGTCACCCTTGAGTGAAAGTTAACATAGCCATCAAAGCGAGTGAGCAGAGATTTTCAATGGTCTTTTCCAAGCCTGTGACCCAAGGACCAAAAACGGCAGTTCTGTTTCTTTCCTTGCGGGTACGAAAACTTTGAGAGGGATCCGGCAGGCGGGCTCTCGCACCTTTTTTTCTTCGGGCTAGGTTTTAGCACACTTTAGCGCTCGGCACGAGCGTGACTCTCGGGAGTTCTGAGCCCAGGTAAGAGAGCCAGCCTCCGCTTAAAATGCCTCGTGACGTCATCGACCGCGGGAACGTGCTACGAGAGTTCCTCCTAAGGCGCCGGAGCTTTAACAAAATGAAGTTCTCCAGACGCCAAACGGGCTCGATTTCACCAAACAGGCCATGAAATCATGACTCGGCACAAAAAGGCAAATTGTCCATCTTTTGATTACAAGCTAAGACGTTGGTGATTTGAATCTTTATGATATATCTGTGAAGGCTGTTCCTCTCCTGATTTAATGTTTAATAAAGTATCTGATGAATAAATAAATGTTTTTATTTTGCGGGTTTTGACAATCGTGGCAATCGATGGATTACGGTATAGCTTTGAAACGATTTTGTTTTGCAGGCGGACACGGCGACCAGCTTTCTCCGAGCCGCTCGATCGGGCAACCTGGACAAAGCTCTCGACCACATCAAAAATGGAATCGACATCAATATAGCCAATCAAGTGAGTTGTTTCCCAAAAGTGCCGTGTCATTAGCAGATTTGCCCGATAGTCTTTTAGTTCCGGATGTAAGAGCCAATCGGCAATCGTCTCTTTGGCCTGCAAAGGTACACTTGAATTAGTCCTTAAAACCCAAAAGAAGCCGAATAAACTCGTACCAACGAACGCTACACGGGGTTCATACGGGTGCTTGAAATCCATGAAAATGCTTGAATTTTAGTCTGTTTTCAAAGATTTAAAAGCTGATGAAATTTGGATGAAATACAAGAATATAGCCGTGAAATTAAGAATCAGACTCACGCAAGCGCCGGTTACTTTCCTCTTTCTCTCTGCTTGCGAGACATGGACCCTCAGAGCAAAACTGGCAAAGAAAGTCCAGGCCTTGGAGACCCCCTGCTACAGGAATCGGCGACTTAGCCCATGTGACACACCAAACCACCGGAGGACCCTAGGAATACTGCAGCGGTCATGTCACAAGATCAACAGGACTGGCCAAGATCAGTCTCCAGGTCACAGTCCAAAGGGGCAGAAGAAGAACTGGGCCCACAACATCAAGGAATGGACTGGTGCCAAATTTGCCACGCGCCAAGAACAGGCCAGCGACGGTCAACAGTGGAGAAGACTGTCCAGAGTCGCGTCCTCGGCGGTGTCCCGTCGATCCAGCCGCTTAAAGGATCTGTGAACCGTGGACTTGTAAACGCTTGAAATTGTTGCCGCCGCAAGTCTGCTTTCAAATGCTTCACTTTGCCATTGGATTTATTCTTCCCTCGCGATAAACGGCAGTCGGCATGAGTTAAGACAGCATTGTCCTATGAAGCGGCGGCGTCGTCGCCCCCTACGTGACGGGTGCATACCACACCTTAACAGGCCACTACCAAATGTCTATTAGTTCAAGGATAACGTATCAACTTTGGACATTTATTATGGGCCAGATAGCGAAGATTAAAAATGGCAGATATATCTGTGATTCTGCAGAATCCACGATTCACACTTCTTTTAAATGGTATTTAAAGATTTGGAAAATTGGCTTTGAATGTCCTCAAAAGTGCTTGAATTGAGTTCTGAAAAAAGGTGCATGAACCTTACATAACGGTCGCTCATTTACTCCACTTGACACCTTTAGTCGTCAGTGGCAGTGAACTACTTTTATTCCAAATAAAAATGCATACGTTTAGTACATTACTTTATCTATTGTTCAATACTGTATTCATTCAATTTATGAAGTATTCATTCAATTCATTGAATGAATTGATTTGTTTTATTCATTTCTAAAATAAAATAGAAATTAGATTAATTAATGAATACCATTTAAAACAGAACATGGAAAATAATTTTGGAAAAATTAAGAATATATCATTATAAATGGAAATTAAAAATTGCAACTCGTTCTATAGATATACAAGACGAGCAGCGTGAAATTGGGACTACAAGGAGCACCTGATTATAAGCCGCACCCAGTGCATTTTTAGAAGAAAAACAGTTTTGTACATACATAAGTCGCATGTGCCCACATTGAAACATGACATATATACAAAGAAGGACGGTACACGGAAAGAGTTATCACTTCTGGTACCTTAATGTACTTTGGATAAACGATACGTGTCAGCAGTCTGGGTCACGTCACATATTATTGGAAAATGCAAACTCTTCGATGACCGTTTCAAAATGGACTCATATTAGAAACATCACCGTCGGTTTAAACAAGATACCCGAAAATGATAAAGCCGAGGTAACTCACCGAGACGTCCCCTGACCGTCTTCAAATGACTTGAATGCTGGCAAAAATGGCTGCCTTACCTCAAGGACGAGCCAGAGAATCCGAGCGTGTCAAATATCGACTCCAAAAGACGCCATAATACCTACGGATAAATGGACATTTCTGCTCGCTTGAACGTGGCTTCTTGTAATCCACCGGTCCGGCCGGACGATTCCCGTTTACGATGATTAAAATGATTCCGAGTACGGTTGTTAGCCTTCCCTTTTCCACGAGGGTCTGTTCATTGTGAGTTTCATTCACGCAAGAGCCAAGTTACATTCTTCCTCGACAGTGGTTAGCACATTGGCCTAACGTGCAATAGGTCCCCGGTTCGAAGCCGGGTGGAAACATTTCTTGGCCCGGAGAGGGATGGCGCCACCAGGCTGTACTTGTCCAAGACACAACCTACCACCTGTGTGCTTAAGGGATACAACCGACCGACCAACCTTCCTGGACACGTATATTCCATCTGTCTCACTCTTACCTTTAGCGCTCTGGCGCCCTCTGGCGGCCGTTAGAAAAAAATCCATGCATTGGCCGCATGCTCGCGTTAGCAGGGTTTAAGCTTGGGACAAAAGTTGCGGCTTACAGTCTCAATTTTACAGTATTCCTTTTTGGGGGGAATTTCTACTGTGCGAGACTCTCGACAGGACTCATGAGAAAGAAAGAAAAGGGAATGAAAAATTCAAGATGCTTCACCTTTGTGTAAAGCGGCGTCCATGAATGATTCATGATTTCACATTAACGTCTTCGGTCTCTTTCACCTCGTCGCCGTACAAATTCCTCGCGAGAGACGAACGACTTCATTAATCAGCGGATTCCGTTAATCCGGATGAATAATCGCATTATTACAGTGTGATTGCGCCCGTTTGTCAAGACTCCGGAGACGATGCTATTTTTCTTGTTGAAGAACGGTCTGAACGGCCTCCATCTGGCCTCCAAAGAAGGTCACGTCAAAATGGTGCTGGAACTTCTCCACTCGGGCATCGAACCGGAAGCCACCACCAAGGTACGCTCCCTTTTTTTTCCAACGCCGGCTTCATAATAACAGCGCGGACGTCTCGCGTCTCCAGAAAGGCAACACGGCTCTCCACATCGCAGCATTGGCGGGACAGGAGAAAGTGGTGGCCGAGCTGGTCCGTTACGGAGCCGACGTCAACGCCCAATCGCACGTGAGTCGCTCCCGAGGTCGCGTGTCACAAACCGCATCGTAACCGACCACGTCGTACTGGGATCGCCCTCGAATGTCATGTCATAAACAGCATCGTAACTGACACTATCATACTCGAATGACATTACGCGAGAGGCGCGGTGACAGAAATGACATTTGGTAAGCGGCGTAGGAATCCACAACGTCATACTCAAATGACGTGACGTAGGCTGCATTGTAACCGACTATTATCTTTATCATAATCAAATGAACTTTTACGAGCAGCTCGATAACCAGGAATACTCTCTTCAAATGATCTTTAAGCTGCATTGTAATTGACAATGTTATCTTTCTAGACGGTTCAAAGCGGCACGGTCACCTACTACATATTCCTCTGTTGACGTCTCATAAGCAGCATAGCAAGCGACCATATCATCCAAAACTGACATTTCACAATTGTCACCGGAACCGACCATATCACCCTCAAGTGTCATGGTAACCGATAGCATTGTCTTGAAGTGGCGTTTGGTAAGCTGTGCGGGGACCCCCCCCCCCGTCCTCGAACGGCAGGTCCCACGCTGCGTAGCGTAACTGACAATATCTTCTTTGTAGACGGTTGGAAGCAGCACGGTAGGCGACAACAAATTCCTCCGTTGAGGTCTGGTAAGCAGCATAGTCACTGACAATGTCACCCTAAACCGACATTTCACAATTATCGCCGGAAACCACAAAAATCCTCCTGGAGGGACGTTTTATGGTCACTAACGGTAGCAGGTTATGGCTGTGACAGGAGCGAATGTGAATGTGTGTTCCCCTCTAGAAAGGTTTCAGTCCTCTTTACATGGCCGCCCAAGAAAATCACCTGGAAGTGGTCAAGTTCCTGCTGGAAAACGGAGCCAATCAGAGTCTTCCCACTGAGGTACCGCCCACCTATTTTCTTTACTCATGGCACTTAAACCTTGTCTGAAACCTTTTCAAATTGTTTACGTCGCATAGCCATTTTTGGACGGGGAAAAAAGGTTTGGCTGTTGACACCAATTAGCTCTTTGTTGTAGCATTACTGCGTACACCTGCGACACAACCCGAGTACAGTTGTTCAAAATGTCACCGATAATCACATCTGAATGCTACAGTACATAAGTCATGCACCTGGATCGCTTACTTTCCGACGACCCGATACCAAATAGGCTGATAAAAGACAAAAACAATATCGATAGAATGACTCAATTGTGTTTAAGATAAATGAAGAATGTCATATGCAAAAGTGGGGGTGGGGTTTATTGTGGGCTTATTGTGGGTGGAGTTAAAGAGCCTCATGGCATGAGGAAGAAATGATCTCCTCAGTCTGTTTGTGGAACAAGACTGTGAAGCTGTTCTTCCGTTTGGAACAAGGTGCTAGGAATCTTTTGCAGGTATATAGCATTCATTTCTTTTTTATGATAGGATATACTGTTGTTTAGGCGCGAATCAAAACCTTCTCTTTCCGGTTGTACCAACTTGCTCTACTCGATGCGAGTCGCACTTTTTGAAAGGAGAGCAAAAACCCTCCCGACGCTCCGAGAAGAGCATTCCGTCTGGACTATTAAGGGGATTCACGGATAAGGGGGGAATCGGTCCTTCTATCGTCCGAATCGGGACGCAAAGCGTAAAGAAGGATAAAGACGGGGACGCTTTTGTTTTCCAGGACGGCTTCACGCCGCTGGCGGTGGCGCTGCAGCAGGGCCACGAGAACGTGGTGGCGCTCCTCATCAATTACGGCAGCAAAGGCAAAGTTCGCCTTCCCGCTCTGCACATCGCCGCCCGCAACGACGACACCAGGACCGCCGCCGTCCTCCTGCAGAACGACCCCAATCCCGACGTTCTCAGCAAGGTCCGGCGCTCTTTCATGTTTTTCCCCTTCCCGAAAAAGAGGACGGGATTCTTTCCGCGGCCTTCCGACGGCTGAATCCTTTCTTAGCTCCGAACCGCGACAGAAATCGTTGACGTTGATAAGAAAAAAAACGGTGGATTGGGCCGCGGTACCCGATCGGTCTGCCGGAGGGCGCTAGACTTGACGAAAGCCAACCACACATAAACAGATATTTACGGATGTTGTCCTGAAACCAAACCTAGCGAAAGCCTAAAGTACTACTGTGTAAATGGAATGAAAATCGGTTGAGTCGTTTCACGTACCCACACGCGCAAATGGGGCTCTATGAAGTCGTTGTGATGATGCATTTATTGCATTCAGTGATCTTCTATTTTGGTCGAATATAAAAGAAATATGTTTTTGTGTAAGACAAGGTGACCCCATTTACTTTGTCAATATTCCAGAAAGGCCAAACCTCGCTAAATGTCAACATTTTCTTTTTCCAGGTCGTAACGACACCTACTTCATACGCGATGTACCGTGTTATATTCCAAAGCCCTCGGACGCGACATTTTCAATCTCGAGAAATCCTTTATTTCCTATTTTCGCCTATTGTGAGCTCGATCCTCTCGCAAAATAAGAAGACAAGTTTTATAAAAGGCAAAATGATCCAATATAGCATTTTGATCGATCGGAAGAAACATTTTTGACCGAGATCGCGAAGGACAATCTCATATTTAGCCATTTTGTATCCGTCTGATTTGTTTTTCATACTGGTTGTGGAAAGAGAAAAAGAAATCATCCGGCGATGCCGCGGTGCGCTTCGCTCCTCCAGTACCTGGACGACTTGTTATAAAAGGCGCCTTCCTGACTTTTTGAGTATTTCCATGTTTTTTTTTTTTTTTTGCAGACGGGTTTCACGCCCCTCCACATCGCGGCCCACTACGAGAACATGAGCGTGGCCCAGTTGCTGCTCAACCGAGGAGCCAACGTCAACTTCACCCCCAAGGTCGAGAGGCTTTTTTCTCGCCCCGGACTTCTCGTGGGTTCGGAGGCGACGTGGAGGGCCGTTTGGATCGGTCGCTCACGACCGGCTTGTGACTCTTCTTTTGCTCAGAACGGCATCACGCCGCTTCACATCGCCGCCAGGAGGGGAAATCTCATGATGCTTCGACTCCTGCTGGACAGAGGAGCCCACATCCAGGCCAAAACGAAGGTACGCTCCATCCTTTTCCTTCCTTTCTTCCTCACCTCCTTGCTCTCTTTACTTCTTTCCCCTCTTATTTTTCATCCTTTTTTTTTCTCTCGGCCTACCTTGCTTGTTTCCGTGCTTCTTTCCTTCTTTGCTCTCAACCTTTCTTATTTCCTGCATTCTGTATTTCTTTTTTTGTTTCTCTCCTTCCAGCTTCCTTGCTTGTTTGCTCCTTCCTTTGATTTTTCAATGTATTGGTTTCTTTCTTTTATTTCTTCATTGCATCATTCTATACTCTCTACCGTTATTTCATTCCGCTTTTCCTACTTTTTTTCTTACTTTTTTTCTTACTCTTTTCCTTTCTTATTTCCTTCAAGGTTTGTGTTTTTACTTCTTCCGCCGTTTTTTTTTTGGTGTCCTGTTTCTGATTTTTTACTTCTCTCTTCCATTCTTAATTCCTTCAAACCTTCTGTTTTTTCTCTCTTCCCCTTGTCCTTTATTGTGTCTTTCTTTTTCTTGATTCTTATTTTTCATTTTCCCTCTTTCTTTCTTTCTTTCTTTCTTTCTCCTTCCCTTTTCCTTCCATCTTTATTTTTAACTTCAAGGTTTTTCTTATTTTTACTGCCTCGCTTTTTTTACCTATCCCTCTCTTTTCTTTCTTTTTGCTTCTACATTTTTCTTTTCCCCGTATTCACTTTCTTTCTTGAATTCTATTGAGTCGATAATTGATTTGGCGTCAGAGGCCAGCCTTTTTTCCCCACCGACGCCGGCGTGACACACTTTCCGAGCATTTTCTTCTTTCGGTGTGTCCCCCAGACCCCACCATCACCACCTGCGGCCTCCCCCGCTGAATTTATTTTTCTAGCGTCCGGCTTTGTTGCTCAGGTCTCGATTTTGTGCGTTTGGGTCCGCAGGACGAACTGACTCCGCTTCACTGCGCGGCTCGAAACGGCCACGTCCGCGTCATCGAGATCCTGCTGGAACACGGCGCTCCCCTCGGAGCCAAAACCAAGGTGCCCTTTCCACCGCCCTCCACGAGAAGACGCAGGCAAAATCCCAAATGGGGCAGAAATTTCAAAAGCCACCTTTGAGGACACCATAGAAACATTTGCAAACGCATACTCTCAAATGATCCAGGCATGAAGCCAAAGATGGGTGGCCTACAATTCAAATAGTCTTTATCGGCATTGAGATGGAAATTTTGAAACATTGTAGGCAAGGAGATTAGACATGGCACTCCGGGGGTAAAAAGTAGAATATAAACACTCTGAAGGGATAAAAGTCTATCGGAAAATAAAGTTCGTTTGAAAGTGGAAAACGGTGACAACAACCATTGAGTCAAGAAGGACATACCCTATAGAAATGCAGAACATTTACCATTTCAAAATGTTAGATTTCTTTCATTATTATCTACACAATGAAGTCATTATTGTTTAGGTATGCATTGTTTTTATATTTTGAGTACAAACGTCTTTTAGCATGTGGCTATTTCTAGGGAGTCACTCATAAGCAATGCAGTATTTACGGTACTAGAAGTCGTTTTGTCTGTGGGAAAAACGGTGACTGTCTTCTACCGTCTCCGTTCCCCATTCGGTCTTTGGATACCACGTCCGGCGTATCCATGGTCCGGTCATCAAAAGCCGCGGTTGTGTTTTTCCTCTTTAGAACGGTCTGTCCCCGATCCACATGGCAGCTCAGGGGGATCACATGGACTGCGTCCGGCAGTTGCTCCAGTTTAACGCGGAAATCGACGACATCACGCTGGACCATCTCACGCCTCTTCATGTAGCGGCCCACTGCGGTCACCATCGCATGGCCAAAGTTCTTCTGGACAAGGGGGCCAAGGCCAATGCTCGAGCTCTGGTACCTGCCTCGGTTTTTTTTAATGATGCTTTCTAGACATCGGATGACCCTTTTTTTACAACTACAAAAAAATAGTCTTTTGTTTTTGAGTTTTCACACGTAAGGCGCACCAGAGTTTAAGGCACATGGAATTGAGACTACCGTGTTTATTCATGAATAAGGAATCCACTTGTATACACTCAGGGCATATCATAGTTCGATGATTATGGCCGCTTCGAACGGCCAAATCGCAGTGGCGACTGCGCCGACATTCCGCCACTAGAACGCCACTTGTACAGACGACATATGAAAAGGCGTTACCGCTTACCTCACCATGGCAGTATTTTTACTCCCGATGCCAGAAAATCTGATGTGCACCTTGCATTCTGACAGCTTAAAAAGTCCCTCCACTTTTTCTTAATGGAGTTTCTCCTTTTGGGCTTTTTGTCTATGGGCAGAACGGCTTCACGCCTCTCCATATCGCCTGCAAGAAGAACCACATGCGCTCAATGGACTTGCTGCTCAAACATTCTGCTTCCTTAGAGGCTGTGACCGAGGTGAGCCGTTGCTTTTAATCCGTCCGATTCTGAATTCCTCGCATCTCACGAAAACAAAACCCACGGCACGAAGGCCGAGGCGTTAGGTAGACCGCGTTCATCTACCGGCCTCCTTGCGGGGGTTTCCTCCGGGGACTCGTCTTTCCTCCCACATTCCAGAAACATGCATGTCAGGTGAATTGGCAGGTCCAAATTGTCCCAGGATGGGAATGGGCGAGTGACTTGTCCGTCTCGATTGGCTGGAAAGCAGTTGAGGGTGTCCCCTGCCCATTGCCAGAAGCCAACCGGGATGGGCTCCGAGGACCCCGATGAGGATAAGCGTTCCGGAAAACGGACGAACGGATGAAAGACCAAATATTTTGTGTGTCTGCGCAGTCCGGCCTGACTCCTCTCCATGTAGCGGCTTTCATGGGTCACCTGAACATCGTGAAGAACCTTCTCCAGAGAGGAGCTTCACCCAATGCTTCCAATGTGGTAAGAAGCTCTCCACAGCAATAATCCTCGTGCTATATCGAGTGTCGTTTCAAGAATCGCCTGCCTTCAGAAAGTGGAGACGCCCCTCCACATGGCCTCCAGGGCGGGACACTGTGAAGTCGCCCTCTTTCTGCTGCAGAATTCGGCGCAAGTGGACGCCAAGGCCAAGGTACCCGGGTCTTCTTTGCGACTCGCTACCAGTCGTCGCAGCTTGGAAATACAAAGCCGTGGAGTTACTGTGGAAGGAAAATCAAATGCCAGAGCCCAACAAATCTCACTCCATTGGTAGAACATTTAGCTGATTTCAAGTTTTTTGTTTCCCGGGTAGCATAAGAAAAATGTCTACTTAAAAGTTGGCTGCATCATTCCGGGCAAAACACATTAGGTTCCAAAAATGGGGGCCACAGGGGGTGCTGGAGAGAGACGTTCTACCGTCTCCGCAGTTTTTTTTCTATGTCAGTCGAGCATCAAAACGGTAAAACTAAGAATAGGCCTAATTGGAGTGCAGTCCAGACGCCAAGCCCGAAAATATGAAAAAGAACAATCTTTTCGAGCGCGTCCAAGAAACGCATGGACTTGCACCAGCCGACCGAGGCTTTGTACGGGTGCTCGAGCTCTTTAAAAATGCTTGACTTTCCATTTCGTGTTTTCAAGGTCAAGAAAATGCTTGAATTCTGGGTGAAGTTCTTGAAAATGCTTGAAATTGTTACCATTGCTATGTTTCTTGTCAGTCTGACTCTATAGAGCAGGCAAAATATAAAGATAAAAACAAAAGTACGTGAAAATAACCCTGAAACGCCCGCTCTCAAAACATAAGGTGTTGTTGTGTGAAGTGTCACTTCCCCCTACACTGCTCTATTTAGAAACCGAGATCTTTTGGCTCGGCAAACCGAGAAGAGCCGACTCTTTCCGATTTTTTCACTTTTCTAATGATATATTATCAATAATGATAACACTTTCTGCATCCAACTATTCATCCCTGAAAAACCTATGAAACATTGATAAAGATTATTTACAGATCTACAAAAAAGGTTGTAAAATACAAAACAATTTTAGCTTTTCACACACTCGACACAAAATCGCTAAAAATGCAGAACAATAAAATAAAAATGAAAAATAGTAACTCTCAGTGCTTTGAAGAAATGATGAAATGCAAAAAAGACACATACACATCCTCTGAAAAACACGCTATTGACGGATTAAAAGATTAAATTGACTCTACTTTGGATTACTTTTCTTAAAAGGTGTCCGAATGAGAGGAATTGTGGGGTCACGACACATGAGGCGAGGAACACTGGTCTCGTGGTTAGGATTAGCTTTTTATACCAACAGTGGGGTCTTCCTTTTTTTTGTCTTCTTTATTGAACACCGTTATTCCCCAATAGACCTATAGAGACAAGCGAGCCAAACAAGTGTGACCTAGCATTGTCAAGCAGAATGGCAGAATTAATGTCAGTTTATAGCATCCCATTGATACAAAAAGATCATAGATAGAACAGCTCAAAATAGCAACAACGTATGTGCTAGCAGCAAATAGGCGATTTTCTTGGAATGAATGAATGAATGAATGAATGGATTGATGGATGAAAACTTGATTCGAACATTAAAATAAAAACGGAACAAAAACAATCACTCAACAACAAAATAATGTTACAAAATATGTTTAAAAAAGGGGTAGTCAGAAGCAAATGCTTCTATTCCCTACCCCTTCATCTTCCCCACCAAATATACCAATGATATAACAACAATTGTAATGATATCAATAATAACAGTTATGATATAACACAAAGTTAACCATAGTTCTAGACGCACTATTCCCTATCCCTCGTATTACCCATATTCTTCATCTCTGTATTCCGCCAGGAATGTTTTTGCGTATTTAAATCAGAACAAGTGAATCCTTGGACATCGTTTGATCTGGTCTTGTCAATTGTTCCAAAGTTTGACTCCGCGCACTCACACACACGTACTTTTCCTGGTGGTTCTCCTCTTTGGGATTAGGAATTGATGACAGCCCCTTCAGTTATAATTTTCCTCTTCAAAATAAAAATGTTCTTCTGATAAAACTGCCCTTAAAAGTGCTTGAGTTTGGCCATAAAAAATACTAATAACCTATTTGATTTTGTGCACGGTCGTTGTATTTTCTCAGTCTTTTTCTGGCATTACCAGGACGACCAGACCCCGCTCCACTGCGCCGCCAGGCTAGGCCACAAAGAACTGGTCAAGCTCCTCCTGGAACACAAAGCCAACCCGGATTGGGTCACCACGGCCGGACATTCGCCCTTGCACATCGCCGCCCGCGAAGGCCACATACACACCGTTCGCGTCCTTTTAGATGCCGGAGCGCAGCACGCCAAAATGACCAAAGTAAGAAAACTAATTCAAAGCGCATGCGATTGAAACTCGACTTAGGGTCCTGGTTACACAACTCATCAAAAAATGCCATGTTTTTGCATTGATTGAACAACCGGAATATATTACGGATCACTACCGAATACATTTGGATGCGACAGGAATCGAACCCGGATCACAGCGGGGAGCACTATAATGCGTTAGTATGGACAGGAAAGGGAAATAAAACCAGCGAAAGCACAACAAGAGGTGATGTGGTCCCACTTAAACACGCCGACTGACTGAACAGGAAGAAGTTTGCCATCTACTGGTGAGGAGTTTTATGGACTCATATTTTGAGACAAAGACCCATGACCCGCTGAAAACTGGTCTACAACCCACTTTTGGGTCCTGACTCACCACGGTAGAGACCACTAAGGATACAAATGTCGGAAAAAAAAGCGGTTTGTGTGACAGAAAAGGTACAGTAC
This sequence comes from Urocampus carinirostris, assembly GCF_059441175.1. Lineage (NCBI taxonomy): Eukaryota > Metazoa > Chordata > Actinopteri > Syngnathiformes > Syngnathidae > Urocampus > Urocampus carinirostris. The sequence goes on from NC_142364.1 coordinate 2,491,179, forward strand.
GGTACCGCCGACTGCTAAAGTGTTTACCGAGCACGCGAGATTCTGGGGGACACGCCGACTATTCCATGTGACTACGTTAGACTCTTTACTGGTTCGACCTGTATAATGTGTGCAAGAGTGCTTTGAGATAAAAAAAACGCCAAAGCAACCTAGCGGGTCGGCTCAAGTCGTCTATCTAATATCGGAGAGGCCTAATGTAACCATGTGATAACGAGATAACGCCTCTTCGCGCAATGTCTCTATCCCTAGTGGTCTAGTGGAAAGGATCCGGCACGCTTCCCGCTGCGACCCGGGTTCAGTTTTCGTTGCATCCAATGATATGCGGTTGGGGACAACCGTTGGTGCCCCTAGTGGCCTAGAGGTTAGGATTCTGTGCCACCGTTGTTATACGATCGTGCTCGGCGCTCAAATCTATCAACTCATCAATTATTGCACAAAGACGGTAACGCATCGAACTGGACTATAAGGAGCACGCTTTTTAGGTGCGGCTTATAGTCCGCCAAATACAGTACTGCTTTTGACTATTTGCGTCCATTTTGTTTTCCCCTTACCGGAGCAGAAAGGCTTCACTCCCCTCCACGTCGCCTCCAAATACGGCAAAGTGGACGTAGCAGAACTTCTTTTGGAGAGAGGAGCGAATCCCAACGCTGCCGGCAAGGTCGGTTGAACGGAATCCCGGCCTGTTTTTGTATTTAGATCGGACTTGACCGCATGCAAATCGGAACACGCATCATATATTTCTTGTGTCAATAACATTATACAGCTTTGGTAGAGGTAATTAACAAAAAGTGCCACGCACACGGGCAGAAGTTAGAAAGTGATAATCTCGTTCCGGACACCCAGGATGAATCAAAGACAAAGACGGGTCGCAAAGGGTACGCCGGTAGAGAAAATTAAAAGGCAAGCGTCGATCTTACAGCTTCTGCTGTCAGCACAGTCCTGAAATTGAAACGACAACAAAACAATGTAACTGGCTAAAGTTCATATACCTGTACAATCACAACACCGACGGATTAGGGTAAAGTACTTCGTGCACATTATAAAAAGGTAGAAAGGAGACACGACCAATAACTTCAATAGAAAATCAAATTATATTCTAATGAAATTTTAACAAGTAGTTCTATATCGTATATATTCCAGTCAAATGATCTTGATGGGGTCTTATTTCTACGGGGCCGTCCTAGTTTGCCCGATGTGCTTCTCGAACATGTATATCCTATTTGTGTGTTGTTTTTTGTCGTTGTCGTTTTTCAGAACGGTCTGACGCCGCTTCACGTGGCCGTTCACCACAACAACCTGGATGTGGTTAAACTCCTGGTGAGCAAAGGAGGATCGGCGCACGGCACCGCCCGGGTAAGAACCGCAAAGACCACAATGCAACGGTGGAACGCCAATGAACAGTATGCGAGCGAACATTAAGATTCGGAATTGACTTCGATCGAACCAAACGCTCGAGGCCAAACTACCTGAGACGAGTTGAATTATTTTAAGGAGACATTCTTTCTTATTTTCCCATTTTTCCTCATTTTTCCTAGGAAAATGTGATCACATTTCTCAGAGCAATCCTTACTGCGTATGAGATAAGCAACACCTAGTGGTGTAAAAATACTTCCATCATTGAAATCACATACTTAATTCAACTCCCGAGCAAAAACACATCAAAATGGCTCGCCTGCGCAACTTCTGGTGTTAATTCCGACGTAGCACCTCAAAGCCCCCTTTCAAGTTCAGCGTTGATAAAACAAGCGTTTGCCGGGAATCGAACTACCCTCGGCCCGGTATCGGCTTAAGATACGATCCATGCGGAAGGTGGGAATTTGATGTCTCCTGCGTGCAGAACGGTTACACGCCACTGCACATAGCCGCCAAGCAGAACCAGTTGGAGGTGGCGGCTTGCCTTCTCCAGAACGGCGCCTGGCCCAACGCCGAATCGCTGCAGGGCGTCACCCCCCTCCACTTGGCCTCGCAGGAGGGACGTCCCGACATGGTGGCGCTCCTGCTCTCCAAGCAGGCCGACGTCAATCTGGGCAACAAGGTAATCCCGAAAAGCGGCCCTCCCCTCTCTTCTTTGGCTCTCAACGCGTCTTGTCTTTGCAGAACGGATTGACCCCTCTCCATCTGGTGGCGCAAGAGGGCCACGTGGGCATCGCCGACACGCTGGTCAAGCAGGGAGCATCCGTTTATGCCGCTTCGCGGGTAACCCTAGAAGTAGCCCATTTCTTCATGTAGCGTGCTCGGGTAGGGTTACTTCAACGTGATTACTTTCAATGACTTTTGGATGACTCCAATATTAAATATGCTATTAAAAGGCAAAAGAAACGAAATAGGAATAAAATGATGACTCACAACACGTGGTAAGCTTTCTCTCCTGGCTTTGATCTCTTTGCTCTCCGGCAAAACGAACATCAAACGCCACAGAAACAAAATGAAAATAAATCCAAACCACTTGCCAACATCATTTTTGCCGTTCCATGTATTCCGTTCCTCCCCACGCCTGCACAAAATGGATTCATTTTATTCCTATTTAGTTTCTTTTGTCTTTTATGAGCATATTTAATATTGGAGTCATCCAAAAGTCATTGAAAGTAATCAGGTTAAAGTAACCCTCCCCAACCCTGCGCGCCCCTTTTCCATAACCTAAAAAAACCTCATGGTTTATGTTTGCGTTTCACGGGAGTATATTGGCGTATTTGTGGAAAAATATCACTGTCCACCATTGCAAAACATCAGATGCAATGGGAAAGGAACCCGGGTTCCTCACCACGAGACCAGTGTTCTTTGACTCGTGTGTCGGGACCCAAAAGTGGGTCCTGTTTTCAGCGGGTGGCAGGCCTTTTCCAAACAAAAATAACTGAGGGTCAATTCCACTTAACAGTAGATAGCGATAATGGCCTGCAAATGCGATTTGACATTCGCTAGGTTATTTCGCAGAGAAAAGGCAGGTAACGTTTTCTTGCACATGAATCTGTTGATGGCAGTCAATATGGTAGCCCGCCCTCATTTGAACACATGCTCTGCTGGCCCCCGCTCGCAGCGATCGTCGACCGGAGATAACGGATCATCATCTAGAACGCCTGTTGCATAGATGACATTTGAAAAGGCGTTCGTTTTAGCATTTTCATTGAAATGACCAGAGTTGGATGTCAGCGAACGGAGGAAACGGAAAGATAAAGGCAAAAAAAAAAAAAAAAAACGACGAGAGAAACTACTCTTGGTTGTATCCGACGATGAATGTATTTATTGAAAGTCCTTCGATCCGATGTCGGTATCGTGTCGAGTTTTTCAACAAACGTTTGTCTCGATGCTCGGTTTGAGTGGAGAAAAAGCGCCGGAACATTTTTGAGCAATTTTTGAATACAGTCTGTAACAAATAAGCAATTGTCTCCTCTTTTGTCCCAGATGGGCTACACTCCGCTCCATGTGGCTTGTCACTATGGCAACATCAAAGTGGTCAAGTTCCTACTGCAGCAGCAGGCGCACGTCAATAGCAAAACACGGGTACGCTCGCCAATTGCGCTAACTCAGAGGAGTGTCTTCCCGAATATTGATGTTTGTTTTTTTTTTTGTTTCTAGATGGGCTACACTCCTTTGCACCAAGCAGCTCAACAGGGTCACACCGATATCGTCACTTTACTGTTGAAGAACGGAGCCCAACCCAACGAGATTACGTCCGTAAGTCCGCAAATAGCGTCAAGCTAAGCTAAAAAGGCGTGCGGGACGATGGCATTCTTCACTCTCTCATAAATTCAGTCTCCCTCGAAGCGCCCCCACCTCGTCGCTCGCCTTTGTAGCCTTTTCGTTTGACTCTCGTGAAAAAAGCGCCCTTGTGCCCTTAAAACAGCTTCCGGTCGCCTCGCCTTTTCACAGCGTTTGTTTCCAGTTCGCTTTTTGGGGTCTGGCGGTGCCTCCTGATAGTATATTCAGGGTTCGTACATTTGCTTGTCATCCTTGAAAATGCTCAAAGTTTTATGTTGGGGTTTTCAAGGTCAGGAAAATTTTGGGTGCTGGAGATTTCAATTGCCGTGTGTCCTGGCAGTCTGACTCGATTGACCGCTTTTAAATGAAGAAAAATAGGAGCCCGATGGTGGCTCGAGTCTTTATTATCCTATTGTCCTGTGAAGCGTTACTGCCCCCTAGCGTCACATCCGAGAGCACAGCTTTATCAGACCAGTCTTGGGAAATCGGTCTCTTTTTGGAGAAGCGCCTCGTTCGGCTCGGCTCTTTCGGCTACCAAACGACTCCTCGGATTTTCTTTTTTTATTATCGATAATAATCAAACATTAGGTTCCCAATGACTTGGTCATTTCATGTTTTGCAGGGGATCCCAGTCAGGGGGTTTGGGGTTTTTAAGGGTTATTGTTCTATCTTCGTTATTCATTATCCATTATCTGTTATCGGTCAGTTCATAATACGCTACAAAGCCTAGGAGCCGGGACACATACTCTCAGCCAAAAGGCCAAGCTAAGGTCCTTGCCCTAAAGCCTTGCTGCGATCATTGCGAATGCACCGTTCCCGGAGGTACTGCAATACCGGGCCGATGCGTGGAGTGGACAGAGCAAGCTCTTATTCCATCTCCGGATTGCAAAAGTGAAAGATTGAATGCACTCTGCTTCAGAACAAATCATCTTTAAAGCGAGTCGAAATTTGGCTTATTACTCTGCTTTTTATGCTTGCGGTACTTTCTTTCTTTTTTGTCTTCTGTATGGAACTCCATCAGTACCCAACACATATAGAACCCTTTCTGTCTTTGTAAACAGGTGTGCCGTAGCATTGTGAAACAGAAGGGCAGAATTTGTGACAGTTAAGAGCAGCCCGTTGACACAAAAAGATCATTGATACTGTCAGAGCAGATTGCACTGAGTATGTACTTGCAGCAAGATAGCGACTTTATTTTCGTCATACAAATAAAAAAAATTCTTTTGATCGGTGCTGGATTATTTATCTTTAAAGGTACAGGAAAAATGAAAAAATGGCCCTAAAAGTGCTTGAACAGTGCTTGAATTTTGCCATGAAAAAGGTGTGCGAACCCTTATATTCTTTGAAAAGAGCCTCTTGGCAAATTGGGCAGACGCAGTTGTTTTAGATTTGGGTGAAAAAAAACCTGTATGAGGCGGCCCTCGCAATCAACTTTCCTTTTTAATGTACAGTGGCCATGTCGGAAATGGGGTCGGTTAAATTTCTCACAGAAAGCTAAGTGGTCAAAAACGCTACTGCCATCATCTGGTCAAATGGTGAATTTTTTATTGTATTTGATACTGCAATGAATATTCCTGGTGGGCCACATATTATTCATTTTATGGCCATTAAGAATCGGAACACGTGCCGGATTTTGGACCCGCCGGCCGTGAACAAACAAGAACATTGCAAAAACATCAATTCTTGATATTTTGAGGTATATATACATCATTTTCTTTTTTTGTCGTGCTTGGGTGTGAAAACAGAACGGGACATCCCCACTGGGCATAGCCAAGCGTCTGGGTTATATCTCGGTGATGGACGTCCTCAAACTAGTGACGGAGGAATCGGTTTCGGCGGTGAGTCTATACTTTTTCCAGAGCCAAAGCCGAATCCCGGCGTCTCCTCCGTCTCCTATCTTTTTTGGTCTCACAGATCAGCAGCGAGAAGCACCGCATGAGTTTTCCCGAGACGGTGGACGAAATTTTGGACGTCTCTGAGGATGAAGGTAGGCGGGGCCCGATCGTACCTGTCGACCTCACCGCCTTGCGAAAGATCCGGCCGACCCTCCGAGCTTTCGGCTCGAACAAAGCCAGTCAAATTTATTTCTGACACCCTTAATCACAAAAATGTCTCAAAGGACTGTACACTTACACAATGACCTGATCTTAAACCAACCTGCGGGCAAGGAACAACTCAAAACCTCAGCGTGAGGAAAAAAGAAACCTTGAGAAGGGACCTCACAAGTGGTAATCCCCTTTCCAGGATGACCAGGGTGAATTACATTTAGCATTACAGTACACAAACATAGTAAACACTAGGTAAATAATAATCAGAGAAGGAACTAAGAGGCCCACGATCACATTGGAGGAGCTACAGACTTACACAGATAAGTTGGGATAATCTGTAAATAGGACAACTATTAGCGGTGCTCTGCATAAATCTGCTGGTTATTGAAGAGTGGCAAAAAGAAAGCTCTTTCTGAAAAAAAAAAATCATAACTAGGCCCGTTTGGCATATGCAAGAAGCCTCTCGGGAGTCACAATTACATGTGGAACAAGGTGTCGACTCCAAAGCACATCAGCCTGAAAACGCCCCTGCCCCTCACTGTCTAACATGGTGGTGGCAGCATTATCCTCTGGGGATGATTTTCTTCTGCGGGGACTGAGTTCATGGAAACATGGAGGCAAATTTGGGGTGATTCTGGCAGAAGATCTGTCGGAGTGGACCTGAGAACGGGGCGCAGGTTCACCTTCCAACAGGACGACCTTAAACATAAGCAATATCTAGATTCATGGTTTGAAACTCACAAAATAAAGGTGTTATAAGGGCCAAACCAAATGATTTAACCCTATAGCGCATTTAATAAAAGATTTGCACAAACGATCACCATGATAGCTCAAGGAACTTTTTTGGAGGAAGAATGGGAATCTAGTTCTCTTTCAAGACGTGCAAAACATTGAGAGACGCACCTGAAATGACTTCAATCAATCAATTCCATTTCTTATTCACTTTTACACAATTCCAAATGCTGAAAAAAGCTCTCAAAGACGGAGAAAGTCGACGGGTATGCTAAAAAGCCGTCATGGAATGGGATTCCTCACCGTTGTCGCGCTTGTACTCGACTGTAACGATAACGATTGTCTTTCCATTTTTGTAGGCGTGGCCCAGCTCACGTTAGGTAGGAGTCATTGTTGCGGCGATAGCTGTCCAGCGCAACGCTCTGTTTTCTTTATTTTGCATCCGTCTTGCCCATCAGTTCCTCGACGCCAGCCATCTTTTTATTCCCCAATCTCAAAAGTCAACTCGTGTGGTCGTCCGGCTTCATTTTGATCAATTGTTTCTTCTCTGTGAAATGCCTTCACGCCTCAATATACGAGCGCCTCTAAACTAAGACATTTCCGCGTAGCAGACGAATCTGCCCCACGTGTTCAAGTGACGAGCGTTCCCGGAGGCTACCACCAGAGAGCGCTCGAAACCGCTCACTACAGCTCTTTGAATCGACACATGCCTACAAACTTTCATAACATTTGGAATAGGAGGCAGAGACAAATCTCCTCTGATACGTTTATCAGGTTTGAAAAGGCTGTCAAGGATTCAAATGTGCTTGACATTTAGGTAAAAAGCCTGTCAATATTTCTAATTGTCGCCATGTTTCTCTAGAAATCTGCTTCAAAACGAGGCCGACGCCGCTGGCTTCGCTTTGCAACGGCATTTCTTTCCTCGTAATTAACGGCAGCTCGCATTAGTTTGTATGTCGTTGTCCTTTGGAGCGTCATTCCCTCCTACAGGACAGGTGCATGCTACAGCTAAGCACTATAAATTGTGTATCGGCGCACGTATTGATCGTGGACATTTATGACGAGCCTTGCAAAAAAAGAAAGCTCGAGTTTCCCGGCGGTGAACGGGATGAACGTCTTGCGACCGAAAATGGAAGTTACATTTTACTGAACACAGACATTTGTCTAAAAAATACGTATGGTTCAGATCCACAAATATCTTTGCCATTTACACCACATGTAAAAAAAAATCGTATTTCTTGATAAATGCACAAACGAGATTAAAAATCGCATATATAAATTGCAGATATAGTTGCGGATCTCATATTTTTTCTTTTCTGGTACCGGAAAGATTGAAAAAGAACGGTCCTTGAAAGTCCTTAAAAAGTTCTTGAATTAGGCCATGAAAAAGATGGACGTGATCTGTTTTTTCTGAAGAAAGTGAAAGCCTTGCAAGTACAGCTAAAAGCCAAACCAAAGTGATGAATAAAAACTGAAAGTTTTATTTGAAGTTAACAGGAAGTGCTCACGTATCATCAAGTACCACGCCCATACCTCCGTTACTGCGACTCTCTCGTCACAAACTTTTATATCTTGGAGATCGTTTTTGTCGATCCTGGAACAAATTAAGCTCGTATGTTGAGGTACCGCTGTATCTGTGTTTGTCTCAACCTATGCTTTCCTCTTCTATATCTTTCATGTTTAAAGCGACAGTGTGTATTACGGAGCAAACCTTAGTGGCGTAAAATACTTCATTTCAATAGGTCTATATATTGAAATCATTGGCATGATGATTTTTATTCACAATTATTTTATACAACTTTGTAAAAAGCAAACAAGTTTGGCTACTATGGAAGCCCGAACCATCATTTAGCGACACCTGACAACTTCTCCGAGCGGTGCTTTCTTTACAACCACTTTTTTCTCCAATCGTTTCCTTCTCTAGCCACCCATGTTAGCCACTGGTCTGCAGGCTACGGGTTTCCGCTTGCTGATGTCGTTCTTATTAGGCCTTTTTCGTAGCTTCTCCCGCGAGCCGATAAAATTAGCCGCTTACGCCGACACTGACCGACTCCGGCTATTGGCTCTTTCCAGCTGCTCTTTTTTTTCGGGCGTTTTTCGCATCCTATGTCTCAATCGGCGGAATAGAGCTTCCGATTTTTGCCGATTCCGATCTCGGATACGTCGTCCTCGATCGGTGAATTTTTACACACTGTCACTTTAATCTCCTCGTGGAAACAATCGTGTTTGTCTTTGTTCATAAGCAGCTCATACAAAACTCGATCCGTGGTTTCCTTTTTTAATAACGGCTCTTTACTCTTACACAGAAACAATCGTGTGCGTTTGTGTCCGACAATCATTGAATATTCCGTATTTTCTGGATTACAAGGCGCAGCTAAAAAAAAAGGAAACAGGAATTAGAAATGATGCCTCGGATATAAATTCCATACAACCGTCCATGATCTGCAGCCCTTAACCTCAGTAGGGATGCGGAGGTGCCCATCCCAGCTATCTGGGGGCAGTGGGCAGGGGACACCCTCAACCGGTTGCCGTCCGGTCGCGGGGCACACAGGGACACACTAGCACACCTAGGGACAATTTGGACCGGCCAATTCACCTAACATGCATGTTTTTGGAATGTGGGAGGAAACCCAGGCAAGCACGGGGAGAACATGCAAACTCCACACAGGAAGGTTCGATCTCAAGACCTTAGAACTGTGCAGCACACGCGCTAACCACTGCTCCCTGTGCTGCCATTGGATATAAATTAAATAGCTCAAATAGGGATATTTTGAGGGCGCGGTTTATAGTCGGCCAAATTCTGCATTTGCCAGTTGCGGTCGATTGGACTCCATTTTCAGTTGTCCTGTGTGAAATAAAAAACATTGTGGCAATATTTTCATCAAAGTGCCGTTGTTGTCTGTCTCGACAGTGTTATTTCTTTCTTTTCTTCTCCTCGGAATCCGTTCAACAACATTCTTCTTCTGCAGGTGACGAGTTACTGGGACTGGACGGAGCTCGCTATTTGAAACTGGACGACTTCAAAGATCAAGACGAGGACTTCCTGTCCCCCAAAAAGACCCTCCGAGATTTTGAAGGCGGCGTGGGGACAACGTCAGTCCCGTTATCCCGCACGGGTTTATACGGCCGCTCGAAATCCTCCAAAATGCTCGAATGTTCATGTGTTTTCAAGGATTGAAAAGGGCTTGAATTTTGGCTGAAGTGCTTGCAAATGCTTGAAATTGTTGCCCTGTTTCTCCACGAGTCTTCTTAAAAAGGACGCCCCATATTTACTTCCCTCGTGATTAACTGCTGCCGGCATTAATCTGCACGTCCTATGAAGCGCCGTCGCCCCCTACAGGACACCCGCACGCGACACCAAAACAGGGCACTGTGAAATGTGTATTAATGCGAGGAATACGTTTCACTTCTGGGGCCGCGCAAAAAAACCAAGGTCCCGTTTCCCAGCGTGAAGAACTTCTTCCGACTAAAAACGGAAACTACATTTTTTACGTATCCATTTTGGGCACTAGGGGCCAGATAGTTTCCGAGTGGTAAATTGTAATGGGAAAAACTTCCTGCAACTGAAAAATGGAAGCTACATATTACCGTCATTGCTGTCTGTACGGGGAGAGATTTGTCTCAAAAAACAATATATTCGCGATTCACTCGAGATTTCAAAATCGATAAACGCACCCGCGAGATTAAAAATGACATATGTAAATTCCCAGATATATTTTCCACTCTGCAAAAAACAAGATTCCCTTTTTGTATTCTCGCACAGGCCCTACTCCCCGGCCATTCCCCGGATCCCTTGCGTGTCGCCGGAAACTATTCTTCTAGACCAGGTGTGTCAGACCCTGCTCCGATCGCTCTTGCACAAAAACCATTACAAGCGAATTTTGGTCTCGTCTGACCGCGCAGCACACGCCGATTCCGTTGCCGAAGGAATACGACGAAGATTCTCTCATCCCGAGCAGTCCGGCCACCGAAACCTCGGACAACGTCAGTCCGGTGGCCAGCCCCATTCACACCGGGTGAGCCATCCTATATATTACATACGCCGCTACCTCTACATACGAGCTTAATTTGTTCCAGGAGGATGCACGTATCTTGAATTGCTCGCGTCACGACAACATTTTTTCCTTTAGGAAAACTAACCAATCCGTTCCGGCTTCCTAAAAACACATTCAAATAGTAATTCAACGTAGAAATACAGTAATAATGATATTAAGAAAATGCAATTTTGTGATGAGATGGGATTTCGGGACACAAGACTGTTTATATAACATAAGATAAACAAACGCACCAAGACTTTTTCAGCATAGTGTTTTTCCTTTATTTTATTTGAATGAAGTGAAAGGCTGCAAAAACTCCTCTGTGGCTTTGTAACCTGCACTCGCTGACTCCACGGTGTCACAGAACCAGTCCTCTTTTTGAAGTTCTCAAACCAGCTATGACTGATATTGAGGTCCGTTCTGATTGGGCCAGGCGCTGCCTCAAGTTTTCGATCCTTATAGAAAGAAAGCAATTTCTTTTTGTGACTGTTTCTCCCGCACAATAACCAAAGTATCTCCATAGCCTAGATGGTAAGGCGCCCGCTTTGAGACTGGGAGGTTCGGGTTCGCGCCCCGGCCGAGTCATTCCTAAGACTTAAAAAGTGGTCGGCGGCGCCCTCTGTTGGCTGCGGCTGCATCGGCTCGCTACAACGGGTCAGGTGCAATCGACATTTCGTTCTGTGTACATTGTTACACAGAATGACAATACAAGGAAATTATTATTATTATTATTATTATTTTCTTATGAATAGTTGTTGGGCAGTTTTATAGCCTTGATGACATCCTCTGTTTCAGTAGCCTTCAAATAGAAGTTTCTGAGCTAGGTGTCTCGCACGAAGACTATTATTTCCTGCTTCACAACCTATTTTTTTCTCTCGGAAAACACACTTTTCGGAACTCGTGGCTGCGGGTTACCATAAGGAGATTAAATACGGTAAACACAAACCGGGACGGGCCGATGCTAGCGGGGAGCGCTCTCTAGTGGTAGCCTCCGGGAATACACGTAACTTGGCTTTTCTGTCAAACGTCGAGCAAGATTTTCGTTCCGAGTACATCTCGTATGTGGAAGTTCTCGTGCGTTGAGGCGCTCGTATGTAGAGGTATGACCGTATCCACCAAATGTGGCGGTGAGTGTGCCATGGTTCCTGGCAGCTTCCTGGTGAGCTTCATGGTGGACGCCCGAGGGGGCTCCATGCGAGGCAGCCGGCACCACGGCTTACGAGTGATCATCCCCCCGCGTACCTGCGCCGCACCCACCCGCATCACCTGCCGCCTGGTCAAGCCCCAGAAACTGACTACGCCTCCTCCGCTGGTGGAGGGCGAGGGGCTCGCCAGCCGGATCATCTCGCTGGGGCCCTCTAGCATGCAGTTCCTTGGGTCAGTCCACCTTGGCTTCAGAAAATTGCAGGGATGCCTGATCAATATCAGAGAAGTAATGTAAAAAAATGTAGGTTAGGGTTTAGAAGTAAGGGTTACGTCAATAGGGCCAGGCTTTCAGGGGTCGGGGTTAGGGGCAAGGATTAGGGGGATATGACGAATGGTTTAGGAGGTCAACGGGATAGGGTTTAGGGGATATGTTTAGGAGTCAGAGGGATAGGGTAAGAGGGTTAGGGATAAAGGTTGGTAGTTAAGGGGTAGGGTTAGAGGCTTAAGAGGATGGAGTAAGGGCAAATGGTTACTAGTTAGGGGGTCAGGAGATAGGGTCCAGCTGATCGCCTGCATGATCATGGAGGTGTTTCTTCTTCACTCAGCTGATACCAACTATCAGTTTGCTAGCAAGCTGGCAATAGTTTTTTCCTGTAGCGGAGCAGAGAAACCTCAAAATCATGCAGGACTTGAGGAACAAAAAGCCCAGGTCTGCGTTTGAGAGACTGCATAAATGGATTAGGGGGATAGGGTCAAAGGGAAGGGTTAGGGGGGTAAGATGAATGATTTAGGAGTTAAAGGGACGGGGTTAGAGGTTTAGGGGTAAGCGTCAAACGTAAGGATAAGTGGGCTAGACCTGATTCATTTAGGGGTTATAGGTTTAGGGGTACGTGTTTTGAGGTGATTTTAGAGTAAGGGTTCCAGGATAGGATTAGAGTTAAGGGTATAGTCTTAGATGTTTAGGAGCTAGGGGGGTATGATTAGAGGTAAGGGCAAAAAGTTAGGGGTAATGGGTAATATTATTAGAGTTTTAGTGGTAAGGGTCAGAATTAAGGGGTTATAGGGTTAGTCTTAAGAGGTAAGGGTTAAGGGGGACAGTATTAGAGGTTTAGGGGTTAAGGAGATTGGGTTAGGAGTAGCAAAAGCACGAGCTGTCTAAAATATGGCCATTCTCGTTGTCCGACGTCAGGCCGGTGATCGTGGAGATCCCCCACTTTGCCTCGCTGGCCCGAGGCGACCGCGAGCTGGTGGTCCTCCGCAGCGAGAACGGCTCGGTCTGGAAAGAACATCGCAATCGCTACGGCGACCAAGTTCTAGAAACTATCCTCAACGGAATGGATGAAGGTCAGACCCTGTTCCTTTACGATCTTCGGCGATAAAACGAGGACACGGAGGGAGATCGGCACTTTTACGAGTCCATTACTGGCTTTTTTACGGCTTCCGTTCTCCGCAGAGTTGGAAAGTCACGAAGAACTGGAAAAGAAGAGGATCCGTCGGATCATCTCCACCGACTTCCCTCTCTACTTTGCCGTGGTGTCCCGCATCCAGCAAGAGAGCGATCTGATTGGCCCGGAGGGCGGGCGGCTGAGCAGTAAGCTGGTGCCCAACGTGGAGGCCATCTTTCCTGAGACGGCCGTCACAAAAAGAGTCCGGCTGGGGCTTCAGGTAACTCCTTACCTTTGGTTATTGCGCTTGTTTCCATTTTGGCAAACAGTTGTGCTTATTTGGATGATTATGGTTCAGGGATCCCTGAAATACCCGTGTCGCACACCGCCTGGTGGCACCTAAGCCTCTCCGGACTGTTTTTTATTGGGAAGGAGTTTGCCGCCCCACACGAAACAGATAGTATTGGTTTCCATGGTTACCGGTAGCAGGAGAATCCTCCTGATCCGACATTGTCATTTGATCGCTGCTGTTTTTCGGTGTTACTTGTTATCTTGCTCTTTGGCAAAGACTGGTAACGGCGTTTGTGTGACTATACTGATACTAGATCCTAAATCAATGTTGAAAAAAACTTTTTACTAGCATTCCTGGAGAATTTTTTTTTTCTTTGAACAATGAAACAGACTAGTATATTAGGTCCCTGTTTTGAAGAACGACACTTGATATTTAATTTTTGAGTAATTTTGTTGTGGTTTTGTGGTGTCTTTGTGGTATTTTCGTAATATACACACAAAGGAACAACGGGGAAAACGATTAAAAATTACCAGTGCAATATTTAATATTATATATTATATATATATTAGATATATTTTTTATATATTATATATTTCCAGCAGCTCCGTGTTATTTCGCTTTTTTTGTGATTTATTGTTTTAATTGTCCGCTTCTATCTTTGGTGTTTTTGGTCCCGTTTGACAACGACACTTTGGATGACTTTCCATCCTGTGGGTATGGCTTTTAACGCACAAAAATGCGTTTATTTGAGGTATCAACTCCTTGCCCTGAAGAATTCTCGTGCTGGCGTGATGAGGGGGCCCTATCGTGGATGCAGAGCCGGAGCTAAGGCTACGCGGCTAGCTGCGTTACAAGCCTTCGGTACTGTCAGTAATCATGGTAAATGTGAACTCTCTACCAATTAAGACCGAGGAACTGGCTGTGCCGGTGAAAAACATTAAAGCGTACAGGGAGTGCCGTTTGCTGTGTTTTACGGAAACGTGGCTCACGTCTAGCATCCCGGACGCTAACGTGGAGCTACCCGGAGCTTCCTGGCTTCAGCGCTGTTAGACAGAGACACAACTCGCTATCTACGTGATCACGAGGTGGTCTATCTATCTAGCTATATGTTGTTACGATATTTTTATAGGAAGAATTCTAGACAGAGGGATAGAGAGAGAAAAAAGTGATTGAGCTATATGGAGAGAGTCAGAGAGAGACAGAAAGTTGTAGAGACAGAAAGGGAGAGGTAGAGAGAGAGAGAGGTAGAAAGCGGTGGTAAGTGAAACATCGAGAGAGGAGACGGTTTGGTAGAGTGACAGATGTAGGGATAGAGAAGTAGATAGTGAGAAATGGATGGTGGAAGGAGAGAGAGTCGGGTTTTGGGCGGTGTGCCCTCTATCCATATAACGCGTCAACTATGGAAATCGGATAGTGGTAAGCGCCTTGTTTCTGTTCTCCACAGGCGCAGCCCATCCCCGACGAAATGCTGACCCGACAACTGGGCGATCAGGCCACCTTCAGCCCGGTGGTGACCATTGAGCCGCGCAGGCGCAAATTTCACCGTCCCATCGGATTGCGGATCCCGCTGCCGCCCTCGTGGCGAGAGAGCCCCCGGGACGCCGGCCAGGGCGACACCACCAGTCTCAGACTCCTCTGCAGTGTCATCGGTGCGTGGCTTCCCCTTCTGCTTTTCCGACCGGGTGACGTTACCTGCGTTCGGAAACGTGCGAAAGGTTTGGCGTCCGATCTATCGAAGTTTCACGGTATATTCCAATGATTTTGAAGACGGCATGTTTTTGACATCCTGAGCTGCGATGTCATCGGAAGAACATCAGCGTTCAAGCAAGCCGGTCGCCATATCGGTTTTACGTATTAATTGGTCAAAGTGGTTAAGCCACTTGGTGACTTGGTGAGCAGCCGGGCTAACTGAGAAATTCGAAGCCGTCCGGGAATAAACATTAAACCTGGAACAAAGTATTTTTACACCACTAGGGGGCGTCGAATGATGGCGCTGTGTGTATGTTGTGCGTTAGGTGGGACCGCATCTGCTCAGTGGGAAGACATCACCGGAACCACCAAACTCATGTATGCAAACGGCTGCGCCAACTTCACCACCAACGTCTCTGCCAGGTAGGAGCGCCCTCTAGGGCTTTTAAAAAAACCTAATATTTAGTTACATTTTGGTACAGATTTTCGTGCACCGCAGAGGTTCTGCTCCCTCAAACATGAAAGAGGGATTCCAGTACAATTGCAACCATTAGTCTGTGTCAAAACGTCCCTTTTTGCCCCTGTGATGTGTGTCATATGGATCATGCTGGCAAAAACAGGGAAACACATGACATCACTTGTGGCATATTTTTCTCGAGGAAAAACTTTTGCTTTTGTGACACAATGAAGGCACAGGCACAAGAAAATGAGGTCAAATTCCAACCAACAAACTTAGAACTTCATTTTCTCATGAAAGCATCGCTACATAGTACAGTGGAACCTCGGTTCTCGACCATAATCCGTTCCAGAACCCTGTTCGAAAACCGATTTGTTCGATCACCGAAATCGTTTTTCCCGTTAAAAGTAATGTAAAATTGTTTTAATCCGTTCCAACACCCTGAATGTTTATCTTGAATATTTAACGTAAAGCTAACCCAGGCTAATCTTACGTTCGCGTTCGCGTCATCTTCCGTACGAAAGATGACGCTAACATGAACGTGTACAACTAAAAAAATCAGGTCGTTTACATGTCATTTAGCACCCGGGTCCCCACAAAAAGTGGTGAGCGGTTAAAGGATAAAGAAAATAATTCTGAATAGGATTTCTTACCTTTGTGGTGCTCAGCAGAAGCCATGCTGTATGTATAGCAAGATCGGAAACTCGCACACCTTCTTCATATTTTGCTATTATTTCTTTCTTAAATGCAATAGTTGTAGGCACTACTCTTCTTTTTTCACCTGTGGCAACTTTGCCGCTTGCACCGACCTTCTTCCGAGGCATAGTTAGGGGCTAAAACACTCCGTTCACCGATATCTAAAGCGAAAGCAAAAAGAAGTGCGCGCGCACGTCATAACAGTTCTTTACGAGGGGTGGGGGCAATCTACACCCGTACGCCGCTAAGTATCGCACCCTAGCGTACCGGCGTTCGAACTCCGATTTTTTGAAGGAAAACCGAAGCAAGAATTTCTCTAAATTTTTGGTCGAGAACCGATTTGTTCGAACTGAGAGGCGTTGGAAAACCCAGGTTCCACAGTACTTGATTGTGATCAACTTCATCATCGGGCATGTTACGTAATATGGTTTTAGTACATTGGTAATACAAAGGGCTTACGTATGGCTCGTATGAAATTAAAGAGCACGTGTTTCCAATCTGAATATGCTATCCGATACGACGCCGTCTTTCAGATTTTGGCTGTCGGACTGCCCCCGCACGGCAGAGGCGGTGACCTTCGCCAATCTCTTGTACCGGGAACTGATGGCGGTGCCTTACATGGCCAAGTTCGTGGTCTTTGCCAAAATGAACGAAGCGCGCGAAGGCCGCCTGCGCTGTTACTGCATGACCGACGACAAAACCGACAAGACCTTGGAACTGCACGAGAACTTCGCCGAGGCGGCGCGGAGTCGAGACATCGAGGTCGGCACCGCCGTCGTCGTCGGGGGGATTCTGAGGGGCTCGGCCGCCGTTTAGACTTTGCCGAGACCGACTGTACGTACGTCGGGACCGGCTCCATCATTGGCACCGAACGGCGTCGATGATTTCGACCTCGCCCCGTCGCGTGAAGGCGGCGTACGCCGCTTGCTCCTATCCCGTTTAGGTATAGGAGAATAAAGCGCAGGGCACTTGAATCACTTTGGTATCTTCTTGATTTTTAAGAAAAGGTCGGCTCGTTTTGCCAAAATCCATCTTTACCCCTCGCTCAAAAGAGATTTCTGTTCAAATGCTCTGTGCTTTACACGCCGATGACATGACCCCAAAATGTCGTCTTAAGTAACGTTTGTGTGAGCCTTTTTACCCAGAATTCATAAAAGATAGTAAACATTTTAACTTCTTATCCATAGCGATCCCCACTTTTTCCAGAATTATTAGCTTTTCCTAGACATTTTTAAGGGACATTTTAAATTCTGATTTTACATGTTTTATTGCTGTCTTTTTGTTTTTCTGTATAATTTTGTCTAGGAATTCAGAAGTTGAAATGACATTTTCATTCATCACGATATCAATATTTTACCTTTTTTCTCAACATTTACACTTAAAAGATCTTTTTATTTTTTTCACAATGCTCCCTTTGAGAAAATTGTATATTTTTTTTCAGATATATTTTTTTTAAGAATCAAAGTGAGACGTTCGAATCGTTTTGCTTACATTCGAATCATAAATCTTTGGAGTGACTTTTTTTCCGGCTCAATAGTGAAAACGTACGACCGTCGTCCGACTTTCTTGTGAG
Organism: Urocampus carinirostris; assembly: GCF_059441175.1. Classification (NCBI taxonomy): domain Eukaryota; kingdom Metazoa; phylum Chordata; class Actinopteri; order Syngnathiformes; family Syngnathidae; genus Urocampus; species Urocampus carinirostris. Next base: position 2,508,930 of record NC_142364.1, read on the forward strand.
AATTCCGAGAAAGATTGCGAATCCTGCCGATTTTTCCCCTTTACCGGCTCCTTCCTTTTTTTTCCTCTCGAAATGTTAAAGCTGCCGGAGGGCATGCCGCTGCACCTGGAATTCTCGGGGAACCTGGCGCCCGTCCGGAAAGCCACGCAGCAGCCTCGAACCTTCCCCTTCCAGGCCTTCAGAGATAACCGACTGCCCGTTTCTGTCAAGGTCTGAACTTCTCAACCTCAATAACGTCCCATGAGTCTCACCGAATCAATGTATTATTCGAAAGCCCAAAATTGGCCAGAAATTGGTGCACCTCATCACAGGCAAAATACGCTGCATAGGATTAAAAATACAACCAGTAATTACCATTAGGCCACCAATGATACAGAAGACATAAGAAAAGGCATCCCGTTTTATCCCACTATTTTACCTACTGTGCCAGAATTGAATGTTGTAGAATAGAGAAACCAGAAACGTTGTCCTGAAAGATATAAAAAACGCAAAGTCGCACAATAAAAACGTGTACAAATAGTGTGATAGTAGAATGGAATTAAAAGTATTTTATGGTCGTCGATATCAACGTTGTGAAACATTGTATGCAACGAGATGAGATCCGGCACTCCAGCGAAAACATGTAATAAAGACATTAGAGAGAAAAACTATATAGGCAAAAAAGGCAACAAAGTCGTAAGAGACTGGCTTAAGTTATAATAATAATGCAATGAATAATAAGAGTAATTAAATTTAGCATTGAATCACAAGAAGTCTCAAACTCCTGAACGGACGACTTTAACTCAGTCCCTTGATCCAAAACCTACACGAGGGCACGGGCATGAGGGAAATAGAAAAACCTTAATATGACCCTAACAAATAAAATAATTCACCTGGTGTATAATTTTTTTTTTCACTTTCATTTAGCAACAACAAAAAGAGAGAAAAAGTACCTATTTGTATGTAATCTGTACTATTAGTGGTCCGGTGCAGTGGTTTGTAACCCCTGTACCGGTTATAAAAATGGCCTTAGTTTTTGCTCATACAAATATATATACCCCTTTAGGAAATGCCAAAATGAACCAAAATGTATCAATCTTGCGCTTCCCAGAAGAAAAACATCCCATCCGCTTCATTCAGAATGTCGTTCTCTCATTTTTCACCGCCTTCTCTCTCACGGAACTCCGATCGGATGTCATCCCGTTGTGTGTTTTTGTGCCGCGTGTCTTACGTGTTTGTGCCGTACTACGTGTCCGCATTTCCTTTGGGCGATGCGGTTGTGGTCTTTGCACCCGTCCTTCCTCCCCGACTCCCGGCAGCCTCGCCGTCCCGCGTCCCTTGTCCCGTCCGTCTCACTGTCTCTTTTTCTCTCCGGCGGTTTCCCTTTTTTCCGACCGTCCGTCCGCTCTCGCAGACGACGTCCAGGTAACGTCCCAAGGTAAATGGTCCGACGTCGCTTTGCCTGCGGACTGCTCCCGTTCCCTTTGCTTCTGCCCGAAAGCGTGCCTGCCGCCTTGCTGCGGATCGCGGGACTTTGCTTCCGAACGCCGTCTTTATTTCTTCCCGCTTTTTTTCCCCCCCGCAAGGTCCGAGACGCGAGCAAGGACGCCGTGGGCTTGTTGTCCTTCCTGAGGAAGGCCACCAAATATGAGGACGCCCAGCAAGTCTTATGCAACCTCAACATAGCCATGCCGCCCTGTATCAAGGTAACGCTCGGACTTCAACGCATTACCTTTCGAAAACCGTCTTCCATAAAAAGCTTTTTGGATCCGCGATTTCTCCGGTACCGTTTGAAGAAGAATTACGCTTCCGATCACGCAGAGCCACAAATATATCTGCGATTTACCCGTGCCATTTTTAATCTTGCTTACGTTTATTTTTCGATTTTGAGTCGATCGCAGAGCGTAACGGCGGACGAGTGGTAAGCGCGTCTGCGGCACAGTTCTGAGGTCATGGGACCAAATCCAGCCGCCAGCCTTCCTGTGCGGAGTTTGCGTGGGTTTCGTCCCTAAAATGTGCATGTCAGACAAATTGGCCGCTCCAAATTGTCCCTAGGTGTGCATGAGCCAGTGAATGGCTGGCAAGCAGTTACGAGTGTCCCCTGCCCACCGCCCGAAGACAACTGGTATGGGCTCCGGCACCCCCTCGACCCTACTGAGGATAAGCCGTGCAGATAATGGATGGAGTAAATCGCAGATATGTTTCTGTAATGACGGTAATATGTAACTTCCATTTCTCGTTGCGGGAAGTTCTTCCCATGACAATGGACCACTGGAATTGCGACTTTGATGCTTTTCATGGCCCCCGATAAATCACAATTGATACGTGCACTCTAACACATTTCACAGTGTACCATGCACCGACCCCTAAGGGGCAATGCCGCTTCATAGGACATTGCCGTACAAACTAAAGTAAACTGTCATTGATCGAGGGGTTTTTGGGGTTTTTAAGGGTTATTGTTCTATCTTCGTTATTCATTATCCATTATCCGTTATCGGTCAGTTCATAATACGCTACAAAGCAGGGAAGAAGAAATGCAATGGAAAGGCCACCAGAGAGCAGTGTAAAAGGCGTTCCATTTTATATCATCAGCATGCTGTTTTCACTCACGGGTGCCACGTCGCACAACAGTGTGATAAAGCATTATGGGAAAGAGTTCAGCCGAAACAACAACTTGTCCGTTGCTCTTTTTGTTTTCCTAGGCGGTCGCAAGCGAAGAGCGTCGCCGGACTTTAACGCCACTGGCCCTTAGGGAGCGTTACAGCGCGCTGAACGAACCGGGTCTGGGTGAGTTGAGTTTTTCTACCCGGTGTCCAGAAGGGGGCTACGGTCTTCCGAGTGCCCCTTTACGTGCACGCATGGCACAGAGACCCTGAGCCTTAAAGTCCCGTGCGGTTTTGCCGTGAAAATGCGCAAAAGCCCTCTCATAAGAAGCCAAATAAGGCTCCACGGCACCCGTCTACTTTTTTCCGGAGGTGCCCTGGAATCGGCCAAGGATCGGTGTTTCCCGTAGGATTTTCCGAGACCCCGGTGGGAAAACCACGACCCGCTGGCCACATGCGGCCCGTCGGGCTACGTCCGGCCCCATCAACCGAAATGCTTAAAATATAATGACATCATGGTCATCAAAGTACAACAGTACTTATAAAAAACAATACAGATATGTATTTTTGGGGGGGGCAATTCTGTCCCAATCGTCTCTGTCTACATCAAAAATACTACAAAACGAAATCAATTTTAGTGCTTAAAAACAGCGACCTATTCTTTTGCTTTCATTCTGGAAAGAAAAGAAATACTACTGTATAGAAAAATACAAAGTAACATTACAAAAATACAACTACAAGTATGGAAATACTACAAAAATGCAATTAAAAGTTAGATTACCGAAATACTACTATGTAAAGGCAACTACTTAATACCATTACAGTAATACTATATTACAAAAATACTGCTACAGAAATACGACAAAATCACCACAAAACTCAATGAAATGTAGCCCTTAAAAAGGTGAGCGAGCGCTTTCATTCGAAAGGAAAAAGACCATAGAAATACGACAAAAATGCCACTAAAGTAATATCGCAAAAAGACTTTGAAAAATTCTTCGAAAATACAGTAATACTATGATACAATAAAACGACTACAGAAGTATTAAATAGAAAATACGGAGAAATGACGAGCCAAATACTAGAAAAATTCATCAACATTAATATTACAAAAATACTAAAGCAATATTCCCGAAATACGATGTCGATACACACCGTGGCGTTTTAACGAGAGTTATATGGATCGACTTTTTCTTTCTACGTATATTTTTGGAATAATACAAGTTGACGAGACTCTGTCGGGACCAATGGAACCCCGGCGGGCCGCCGGGTACCGGATCCGGTATGGGAAACACCGACGCTGATTGAGTTTTTTGCATGGCTCCGGCGTCTCCGCTGCCGACGGTCTAATGGCGGCATGTGGCCGATAATGCTAGTGGAGCCGGAGGCGGCGGAGCTCCCGAGGGACGAGGGGAGCTTCTCTTTTCTCTTTCGAGAGATTTACCGTCTGCTTCGGATGCTATTCGGACGACGGGACGCGCTCTGAGATTCCGTCCTCTGTTTCAAGTCATTGCTTTATTTTTTCCAAAACGGAGCCGTGCTTGTCTTTGGGTGAGTAGCATCATTTTTGCCCTCCTATCGGTTTCTGGAGCAGAAGCAAACGCGCCCTTTCGGTGCCCCAGAACGGTCCTATTCATTTGTGTAGAAGGCGCACTCGCAAATGGGTTTCTCCGTGACAAACGCCGTTCAAATCCTTGGACAACCTAAACTATGAACACGATACTAACATAACATTTATCATAGATTTACTTCTAACAATAAAAGCTGATGAGACTCTGGCGGGACAAATGATTCATCCCAACATAGACCGATGAGTTCTTTTCCCCTCGTGCTTTTTTTGCGTTTATTTCTATTTTTCCAGTCAACTTTCTGGTTTTTCCACCCTCTAACATCTCTGGTACCGTGAATATAAATAGTGTGATAACGAAATACAACCGAATGCTTTATTACTTGTGGTGTAGTGGTTAGGAATCCAAGCTCTCACCGCCGTGACCCAGGTTTAATTCCCTTTGTATGTGTGTATGTATGTGTGTGTGTATGTGTGTATGTGTGTGTGTGTGTATGTGTGTATATGTATATGCGCAGTGGTTAGCGCGTGTGCGGCACAGTTCTGAGGTCATGTGATCGAACCCCCTGTGTGGAGTTTGCGTGTTCTCCCCGTGCTTGCGTGGGTTTCCTCCCACATTCCCAAAAACATGCATGTCAGGTGAATTGGCCGGTCCAAATAGTCCCTAAGTGTGAATGAGCGAGTGCGTTGTCTGTCCCTGTGTGCCTTGCGACTGGTTCGGAGTGTCCCCTGGCCACTGCCCGAAGATAGCTGGGATGGGCTCCAGCACCACTGCGACTCTACTGAGGATAAGCGGTGCAGATAATGGATGGACGGATATATATATATACTGGTATATGTGTGTATGTATGTATGTAGTGTAAAAAGCCTTTAAAAATCGCTAAAAAAGTGGTCATACATTCAGATATCAGATCATGAGAATACATTCCCTTCCCTTTGCCAAAAAATGGCAGATATTTTGCTACCAAATAAAACCTAAAATATTGTACTTTGTTCATAATGTTCAATTCATGGCAAATATTCTTCTAGTTTTTACCTACTGTTAAATGGGCACTAGGGGGGGGGGTCAGACGAGACTGGTTTGGCCACCATAGCATATACCAAAAAAACTGGTATTAATACAGACACCCAGTATCTTTAATATGGTTTTGCTTTTCCGGCTGCCTTGAAGGTAAAAGCTGTGTTTATGACTTGGCTCTCTTTGGAAAGCGCTAACATTTTCATCTCCTCAGCTACGGTCAACGCAATGGAGAGGACCGAGGTGAAGATCAACATCATATCGGAGCAACTGGGCTTGAGTTGGGCAGGTCGGTGTGATATTTTCTCAAGGTGCAGAAGCACAACTTGCTGGTGTCTCCTCTCCACCTCAATGTGCACCACCATACTTAGTAGCTTGACGCCAACCTGACCACTACTCGTTAGGAAGAGCCAAAACATTTACGCCATCTTCTTCATGAGATTATAGTTGGATCTTTTAGAGAAGTAGTATTTCTGTAGTTTTTCCCGTAGTACCATTATTTGGTAGTATTTTTCTTATAATATATATGTAGTAATATTTTGTAATTTGCTGAGTGGTATTTTTGTTCTATTTCTGTGGTATTTCTATAGTCGTATGTTTGTAGAATTTCTTGAGTATTTTTGCAATATTACTGTACTGGTATTTTTCTAGTATTTCTGTCGTAATATCCTGTAGTTGTATTTTTGTAGTATTTCATCATCCCGCTCTTTCGCAACGCTGGGCAGCGACGTTTGTGTGACGCTACTGATAAGAGATCCCGTTCGACTGGGGAAAAATTAAAATCACCGTATTGTAAATCAGTCTTTTTGTATCCCCACTTTTCCCATCACCGGACTGACCGACCTTCGTCCAGAGCTGGCCCGGGAGCTCCAATTTGGCGTGGAGGAAATCAATCGGATTCGGGTGGAGAATCCCAACTCGCTCCTGGACCAGAGCTCTGCCTTGCTCAACCTCTGGGCCAGCAGAGAGGGCAAAAGAGCCAAAAGTACGTGGCCTACAGTAGTATTCAACAACCTTTTCTGTCCGTTGACGAAATTTTCACGGCCCGGCACAAAAAAATGTATATCGCTCATAACGGTCAAGTCACGTTTTTTTGATTTGCCTTCAATCGCAAGAACTGAACAGACTACTATGACACAGTCCCCTGATCTAAAACCTACATGGGGGCAAGGGAAAACTCAAAAACCTCCGCATCAGGGAAATTGAAAAAGCTTAAGATGGTGGCTTCCAGGATGACCAGGACTAAATAGATGTTGCAATAACAGACAGTACACAGACACCATCGACGTCAAATCTAGGTCGAAACAGAATGTCGGGTGAATAGATCAAATACAATGGAACTTATTGTTTCTTTCCCTAACGACGCACGGCCCGATACCGGTCTTCATCCCGGTGGTTCGTCGACCACCGCCGGAATACACAATTTGTAAAGCGAGGATCCGAACCCCGCCCCTGCGGGTGGTCCTCACGTCTGGGTTTGATGTCCCCCACAGTGGAGAGTTTGTTCACGGCTTTGAAGAACATCGACCGGGCTGAAATCCTGAGCTCCCTGGAGAGTCAGGGCTCGTATCTGCCGGAGGAGGGGTCCTGCCGACTGACCCATCCGGACCCCGCCTCTCTTTCCCCCGGCGTCATCAACGGTACGATCGGCATACACACACATACGCACGCACACGCCTGAAAGTCGGACGAAAGACTTGCTGTTCTTTATGAAAAATGGAGGGTCGTTGCTGGACTATAAGGTGCACCCGAAATTTAAACAGGCCTTACCATTCTTATTTGACCATTTCAATGCTTGAAAATAGGGTTTTGTAGCGTAGCTTTTAAGCCTGGTGCGTTTTTTTCTAGCATGGGCTTTGTTGACTATCACGCAGTCTATTTCTGCACGCCGACCCTGCTTTGGTATCGTCACTCAAAGTTTTGTTTGCAATAACTTGGAGTTTGAGTGTTGCTGCTTTGACTCGATTGGAAAGAGGACAACATTGCTGTGAAATCGGCCGAGGGTAGGGCGTCTGACATTCCGGCATAACGCCGATGCACTCCCCGCTACGATCCGGGTTTGAGTCCCGTTGCTTCGCCATTGTGATCACTGATGTATTTGGACTCATCCATGCTCCTTATAGTCCAGTGCACCTTGGATATGAAAACATATCATAGGGGGGGGCTTTTAATCCTGTGTGCCTTAATGCGCAGATAATTCGGTATTGATGGTAAGATCTTCAATATTTTCTTTTTTTTAATTGAAATGGCAACCCCTCTTCCTGTGGTTAACAGCCTTTGAATTGAATGTCTGACTTTATCTGTGTTGCTTGGCAAGAGGTGACGGACACAGGGCCATCGCGGCTCGTGCGCAAGCCTCGCGTAATAAGAGCGCCGTTTTTCAGGAGCGGTAAGTGGAAGAGCGTTACGGTGGCGCGCATGGCGGTCTGCTAAGCGGTTCTGGCGGGATGCTGGCCGAAGGTCTGAGGAATCGTGTCATTCTCCGTAACGGCATGCGCATTATGCTCCCCTTGACGCCTCGCGTCGAAGCCAAGGCAACCGATCCGTTCCATGCCGACATTTCTTAATCATGAGAATTTTGTGTTACCCTTTGTGTCGCTGGTTCCCAACTGGTCTGACTTCCACCATTTCACCCTCATGACCAGCACTAATTATCTGGGAGCCTATTGTTATGAGCAGGAAAATCAACCAAATCACAATAAAATGAGATGTGGTCCCTGTCAAACACGCCGATTGACTGAACAGATATAAAAGATTGATATTTTTTTTTCTTAGCATTATTTTGTCAAGGAAAAGGCCTGCAACCCACTGAATTTGGGTCGGCGACCCACTTCTAGGTTCTTGCCTACCAGTTGAGAAATACTGATCCAAATCGCTGGTTCTCAACTGGTCTGACTTGAGGAGTCGCCAATTCAACCTAATGACAAGCTGCCACCTAGATCGAAAAACAGAAATCCTCTTCTCAAATGTATCATGAAAGGAGTGTGCAGTTTACAGCGGATAGGGTAGAATATATTCACCTTTTTTAAAACATAAAAAAGGCCAGCAAAATCAAAAGGAAAGAAAAGGTAAAAAACAACAACAAAATCACAATAAAATGAGAAGTGGTCCTTCTCAAACATGCCCATTGATTGAAAAGGAAGAAGAGCTGGAGCAGGGCATTACCGCCATTAAGGAGTGTAATTGACTGTTATCTTCTTAGCATTATTTTGCTAAGACAAAGGCCCGCCACCCACTTAAAACTGGTCTGCGACCCACTCTTGGGTTCCGACCCACAAGCTGAGAAACACGACTTTACTTTTTGAGTGGCGGGACGCGTATTTGCACAGGGAAAAATGGCTGATCTCTATTTTTGGTTTATGCCGATAGAGAGTCTTTTTCCCATTTTTTTCAGTACCATTAAAAGAAGAAATCCGGTTTGAATCACGTATTTTGCAGAGCCGTAAATATATCTGCTCTTCTTAATCTTGCCAGCCATTTATCAAGACATATGATTTTTAGGAGGCTATAACCCCTGGTAGGACAATACCGTACAAACTAATGCCATCTCAAGGGAAGAAATGCAATGGAAAAGCGAAGCCATGGTAGAACAGTCTATGCGTCATTATTAAAGCCAACTTGTTGAAAAACATGGCAACAATTTCAAGCATTTACAAGCACGTCACCCAAAATTCAAGCACTTTTCGATCCTGCAAAAAAGACCCCCAGGGGCATCTTTTTAAAAATGCTGTTCTTTTTAATCCATATGATTGCAATGGTTTGCCTTCAAGGTTCAGTGTGTAATATTTGCCCACAAGATGTCACTTCATCGTGAAACGAAACCAAAAACTCATGCTAAGAAATGTGATTTTCAAAGAATCGTGAAAACTTCATTTCTCTAATCATGTAAAGTTACCACTTGATATCGATATGGGAGACGGGCTTCGGCATTATTATTATTATCATTTCATAGACGATGTTGTGCGTTTTTGTCTTCGGCGGTTCATTTGAATTTGGTGTCCGAATACACGGCGTGGCTTTTCTCCCCCCCAAAAAATCAAAATCGTTTGCTTTTATGGCTCTCTGAGTCAAAAAGGTTCCCGACCCTTGATGTCGTCTAATGTAGCGGAGTAAGAGTACTGTTTGTTCTTGGCAAATCTACTTAAGTAAAAGTCAGTGTTATATTGATTTAAAAATTCTCCCAGAAGTACACGATTTCTCAAATGGTACTCAGGTAAATGTGACTGAGTTAAGGTTACTCCCCACCTCTGGTTATTTGCCATTTATTTCACATCGTCCACTTCTATTTCATAACCCTGGTTTCTGTTGTGCCGTCCTTCTGTGTCCTTGACTCATTCTCTCTTTCTCCCTTTTTGTAAATTTCCGTTACGTCATATGGGCAATCTCTTCTCGGTCACTGGCTTTTCTCCCTCACAGTTCCGACCTCTGACTCCACGCGGCCTTCCGTTCAACCTCCGGGAAATCTTCCTCTTCCTCCTCCACTCATTCAATTTCCTCCAGCTTTTTGTGTCTACCGTGGTTTGCGCATGCTACATGTTGGTGTATTGCCCGGATGCTCGTATGTTTAGGAGGGAGGACTCCCGCTTACCTGCATGGCATGCTTTGGCTTGTGCATTATTATGATTTCTTCATTTGATGGTGATGGATGGTGTCCACGAGCCAACCCCGTAACTCCTAAACTGGGCAGCGCATCATGTCGATGCCGTTACACAAAGTGTTCCAAAAGTCTCTGGCACATTTTGACATCTGGGAAACTATAAAGGATATGAAAACACGTTTGGTAAATTCAGAAAGCGTCTCTTGGAATAGACCGATCCTCTCCATGTCCCCACAAAGAGACATGGCGTGATGCGAGTTCTGGGAGGCCAGGACACGAGATTGTGATTATTCCGTCCGGACTGTCCAACCCGTCTTCCCGGAAGAGTTTTATTCAGAAACAGTCCAACCCTGAGGGCTCCATTGCGGTGGTACCTCATCCTGTTGGAAAATGAAGTCACCAGACTCTTCGTCCCTCAATTTATCCATGAACTATTTTTCCAGCACGTGGACGTTCATCTTACCATTGACTGAAAGAAGAATGGTCCATAGACAACTTTCTTGGACAAAGCACCTTTGGTGAATCCTCCTGATGCTCAAGGAGTTGATGTGGGTTCAACATTTCACTATCCCATAAACTTCGCTGTTTACGTGGAATGTCGCCTCATCTCTAAAAACGAACCGCTCCAATCCGTCATCTTCCATTTTCTCTTGCATCGCAATGCAAAAGTCACAAAGATCTGTTTTCTCAGTGTCCTTCAACTTTTGGACAACCTGTCGCTTGTAGTGCAGTCGTCTCCTTAAGACAAACAGCGCTTGTAGGACACTCAAGTTTCCTACTGGTTCTTCTGATGCATTTACGGGGGCTTTGCTGGAAAGCAATTCCAACTTGTTCAATCAAATCTTCTGAAATGAAGCATGAGCTGGGCAAACACCTATCCGTTATGAATTTAGCCTGCCATTTCACGATGGACTTCTGGCTTCTTTTTCCAACTTTCCGCAAAATGCACGTTGAACAACAGTCCGTGACTCCAAATTTGCTGAGTCAAGCACACTAAACACATCTTTTGGTCGAGTGAACACCATTAATGCGTCTGAAAGTGAAAAAAAACCCAATAGCCTTACAACAAACTTAATATAATTATCTTTAATCCGTTGCCATTCCTTGGGCCCATCCGTGGGCCCGTCCGTGGGCCAGTGGCATCGTAGCCTAGAGAAATGCAATATGTCCAGAAGATCTTCAAATCATTTTCCGGAATGTTGCATACGGTTAGAAAGCCGAGTCTCTGCGGATTGCAATGAACCATTATAAGATCAAATCGTGTTTGCAAACACAGCATGTTGGTTTAAAGATAAGGTAATGGTGTCACTGTAATCCTGTGCAGTCCTTTGAGACATTTTTGTGATTAAGGGCAAAACAAATAAATGGTACTCGACTTGACGGCGAGCATTCGGGTCAAACGATGGCTTCTATACAAATGTTTCATTTGAGTCCAAGATCATTTTTGTTTGTGGAAGCATTTTCCAAAGGCTCACCCAAATGGCACTTTGGGTCCGTCTGGACTTCTCCTCAGGAAAATTTGGGTAAAATGCTCATTTTCTTGTTGTATTGTTGTCAAATTTGAGCTGGAGCTTGGGAAGGCTTCAGGCCGTAATCTTCTTGCGTTTTCCAGTCCCGCCACCCAGCTACATTACATTTCCAGGCAGATTTATGGAGAGAAAAAAATAGGAGTACCCGAAATGTATTTTTGGATTATATCTTCACAGTTTCATGATTCAGGGCCAGTAGTCCCGAAACAGATTTTGTAGAGAAAAAACGTCAAAGTGTCGTCTTCAAAATGAGACCAAACGATGCCGATACTGGTTCAAGTGCAGCTTCGGGTTTACTTTAGGTTTATAAGCGTTCAGGTAAAAATACCAGCTACTGTTTTCTCGGCTTTAAGATGGCACAACATTTAAGACAACATAGTAAGGTTTACAACCGGTCACGGTTAAGGAGATACGGGGACTTCAAATGTGCCCGGGACTTTCGGAACACCCTTTAGTTCAAGCAATATCGGCTTGTTTGCGAGTGATGATTTTATCAATGTCTTAGAAAAATCTTTCTACGTCTAAGCTTTATGTATTATGGATATTTTTGTGGTCTCTGGTAGTCCGATACGAGAAGGGTTAGGTGTGTTTGTGGAGGTAATAAAGGATGAACTGTGCGTGCAATCTGTATTTTTCTTTCATTGTGCGGTGACACTCTTTGTGCTGTAGTTTGTAAATGTTGCAACTTCTCTTCCTGAGTGATTGTGTCCAAGAAGTAGGCAAGCGCCTCTACGTATTTGTCAATCTAACGCTCATTCCGGTTCCGATCCATTCTCAAATCATTTCTCTTCCTCCTCAAACACCTACTGAACATTCATGACGCAAAAATGGATTTGTTGGTGAGCTTATCATACGTACATCTTGTACTGCGCCTGATAAATGACTTGTTTTAGTCTTTTAGTTCTCAGTCATTCTTTACTACAGTACCTAGGGTTATTGGCCCCCCCAAAACTTTTTGTTAAATTGACACATTTTAGGCTTCAAACTAAAAGCTTCGAAACTCCATTTGTTTTCTAAGAACCAACAGCGTGCAAGACACAATCATGAAGTGGAACCGAATTATTTGAAAATTCTATATTGAATTTACCACGAAATAACTGAAAAAGAGGCGTTGCAAAAATATCATTCCCCTGTTCTCTCAAGTCATTCAACTGACTCCAGAAGTTCCGTGATGACATCGGAGTCATCCGATGTCGGCCTAATGATTCATTTCGCAACGTTTGCACAGCCTCCGGAGCACCGTGCGAGCCATATAACCGTTGCGAACCTACCGAGACCCGGCCGTCCCTCTAAACCTCGCTACCAAACAAGGACAAATTGAATCAGATGTGTAACCAAGAGGCTCATGCTCGTGTTGGATGACCTGCGGCATACGCAGTCGAGGTGGGACGATCTGTGTACGACACGACTCTAAGTCGTACTCTGCATGAATCTGCACTTTATGGAAGAGTGGCAAGAAGAAAGCCCTTTCTGAAAGAATACCATGCATCCCCACTGTCAAACATGGTGGCGGGGTTGTTTTTTTTCAGCTGCGACTGGGAACATGGTTAGAGTTGATGAAAGGACTGATTTTGGCAAACAATGTGTCGGCGTCTGCAAGAGACTGAGAATGGGGTGCGTGTTTACCTTCCAACAGGACAAGGACCCTAAGTATAATGCTAAATCCATAATTGAACGGTTTAGAAATGACTGTATCAATGTATTGGAATGGCCAGACCTCAATCGTATGGAGCATTTGTGGAAAGATATGCAAAATGCTTTGCACAAAGGAAGAATGAGCAAATATATCTCTTTTAAGATGTGCAAAGCATTTAGAGACATATCTAAAAAAGACATGGCTGTGATTGTATACTGTATTAACTCATAGGGGGGGGCAATATTTTTGAGACCCATTTTTTTTTTTTTTTTAATAACTTTTTATTTCTCACACACACTTTGACAGAGGGTTGGGTCATTCATCATACAGCAAGACAAACAAAAATGGGAGAACCATTTTAAGTGGTCAATTCATAGTGATATAGGGGACGGGCATTATTATTATTTCGTAGATTTGGTCAAATCATCAAACGTCACACAGTGAATCGAAATGCGCTGAAGAATGAGCTTTTGTCTGGAGAGCAACTTTAGGGGTTTTGTTGAATTTTTGTCTGCAAATAGGTACGGTGTGCCTCTCTCAAGAAAACAAAAAATCCAAATATTTTGGCTTTTATGGCCCCTCGGGTCACAAAAGTTCCCGCCCCCCGCTCTCGTGTTTACCCTGCCGTGTTGAGCGATCTTTTGCATCGTGGGTCAAGTAAGAAAATCCGCGTGTGCTTCTCTATTCAGAATGATTTTATTTGACGTGCCGTCGAGGATTTCAAGGCCCAAAATATCGGGCTAAGCCGAAAAGCAAAGTCTTTTCTTTTCGGCGTGGCTGTCCTCCATCGTGGCACCTTTACAGTCATAGCCTCATGTTACCACGCAGACTGATGACTCACTCAAAGCCCTTTAAGCTTCTTCTCAAACTCACCATGTCCCAACGACACCTACATCACACGTGAGATACGTACAGTACCGTCAAAAAGTATTTGGCCCCTTCCTGAATTCCGTGTTTTTTTCTTGCATATTTATCACTCGGAACGGTTTCACATCATCATTAGAGCATGGCGCGGATACAAGCCAAGGAAATACAAAATGCACTTTTCAAACGTTGATTCCATTTCGTAAGGCAACAAAATAAAAAGCTGTCTGGCAGTATGCGAAGAAATAATCATGCTGGAAAACCCCCCAACGTGGCAGATTTGAAGCAATTCAGCAAAGAAAAGTGGGCCAAAATTCCTTCACAGCGTTGTGAAAGACTCCTTAGCAATTATTCGAAAGGTTTGATTTGTGTCATCGCTGCCAAAGGGGGCAACGACTTTTTCGCATAGGACCAGATAGCTTTTTATTTTATTCTGCCTAATAAACGGAATCAGTGTGGTATTAAAACATATAACCTTTGTGAGTGAGAAATAGGCAAAGAACACAGAAATTCCTTTTTCACGGCACTGTATGCCATATTTCCAGAAAATTCTGAAGCTCGTCAGCGTGACTTTCTAATCCGATTGTCGAGCTCTTTCGAGACCATTCCGCTATACGAGGAAATCACACTTTGAGTCCAATTTTGGACCTTGTTATAAGACAAGAGGTTTTGCAGCTTTGTTGGGACACGGTGGAGACCCCAATTCATTCCAACCAAGTGCTACGGTTCGGTTCAGTAAGGCAAAAAAATGTGTCGTGCAGTTGTCCGTATTCTGACGCGCTGTCCCTTTAAGCGATGACTCGATGACATAACTACTGCTCGGTAAGCATACGGCTATTGATGTATTGCTTATTTACCGTTCTACGTCAAATATTTCACATGACTTCTTCCTTATATACATAAGAGGTCTCCGTCGTGGTTCTCGCATGTCCCAGGTAGCCCCCTAAGGACACCCGAATAGCGTTCGGACAGATTATGAATATAGCTCACCATTTGCGGGTCATCCAGGAAAATCGATTTGTAACTCGCGTGATGTTTTAGTGGTTGAGTGAGCATATTTTATAATGATAACGTGTTTTATAATCATAATAAATCGGTTTACCCGGTCTCCTTAAGACAATTCATCTTCGCCGAATGTACCGCGTGGTACAGTCAGTGCTGTCGCAGCGGAGCGTGCGCCAATTGACCTATATAACTCAACTTCTAATATTCCAACCTGGTAATTACGTGATAAGTTATCGTCTTAGAAATGCATATCAAACTAGTAGTCCTTTGTGCCAAACAATGACAAAAAGTAGCTTTCAGCTTCAAAAAGGTTCAACCATGCAGTCTTTGGTCAGAACCCGATCAATCTAAGCCAAAGGTAAGATTGGGCCTAAAAAGCCCCCGGGTATTAGAGCCCGACCCGGACGAAACGATCGACATTTCGGGTCGATTCAGGTTCCTGCGTAAGATCTCAGCTCTGATCTGAACCGCGCCGTACTGATTGGTGGAATATTTTTGGGGTAAAAACTGGTCCCGTATGGCAGGACCCTAGCAGATCCCGCTTGGCTGTAGCCCGCATGGCGTTAGTGTCTCTGTCGTCCTCGCAGGCTACGAAACGGTCCAGGCGTACCCGCAGTCTCCGGCCTCGGCCCCATACACTTTGCCTTCTCCTCTGGGTGCAGAGCCCTACTGGCCGGAAGTGGAGTGCGCCCCCACGGCCGCCAGCGAAGAGGACACCCTGCTGGAGATGTCGGAGGTTCAGGTCTGGCCTTCGGGGCTCAGCCCCTCGCTGGTCACCGTGGAGGATTCGTCCCTGGACGGCAGCAGCCGGGCCGACGACTCGGAAGGGGCCACCCTCTCCCTCCCCTGCAGCCTGGGTCGCCCCAGCAGTGGGGCCAGCGGGGCCAGCGGTTCCATCATGGAGCTGGAGGAGGAAGAGGAGGAGGAGGAGGAGGAAGAGGAGGATGCGGAGGAGGAGAACGAGGAGGCCACGCCGGGGGCCCCGACCCAAAGGGACCGGGTCAGAGCCAGCGGCGCCGTGCCCAAGGCCAACTGGAACGGCCAACTGGGAAGTCAGAGGTCGGACGGGAGGACGGGGGGGACTCCCGTTGCCGGAGGAGGAGGTGCCGGACCGGCTTCAGCCGAAGGCCTCTGTGTCGTTGCAGGCCGGCAGGCGTTCGGGAACCCTGAGATGGCGACGTCGAGTCCAGCCGCACATCGCGACCCAGACGACCGGTATGCACTTTTTCATGTTTGCCTGCTGCTCCCTTGACATACATAGGAAGTTTCTATCGGGCCACCAGGGTTAAATTGGTCCCGCCAAACTCTCTGCGTTATTTATAGATAAATTCAAAGTTAAACAAAATAACTTTTAGATTCCTCATTCCGAAAATGATCGCAAACGCCACGGTGTTCATTCGTGCTACGTACCTCTGTCAGTCAGAAGGAACCTTGGTGGATCAGCCGGCTTGCCGTAGCTCATAATAACCTCACAATAACCTCATGTGACCCATCGAAGAAGAATCGACATCCCGTCATATCGTTAGTCACCGACGCAACGGTACTTACCTTAAAATAGTAAAGCGTTGGCTTCGGAACATCTCGAGGTACTTTTAGTCTAATCGAATGACCAGAAGACTACTGCCACGTTTAGCACGACTTGTTTGCTGTGTCATTGTCTTTCCTAACTAGTGTATTTAGGATTCAATGGGGCACGCGTTCATCCTAGATAGATCTAGCTTCTTGACTTTGTTTTCCAAATGTACAATGCCTTCGGACTCCCTTAGACCGTCCAGCTGCCAGGGTCTCGCGATATTCTATGGGAAACGCTGCGTTTGGCTCATTGAAGTCACCGGTGAGCTCCGGGTGAGTATTTGACTCTTATTATTGTCCTGTTTTTAGGCCGGTCGGAGGCGGAGCTTTCCAACCGTATCGAGCCGATCAGGACTCGGTGCGGGGCCGGGCGGGCTCCGTGTCTTCGGGTGCCGCCAAAGAAGCTTTGCAGACTCCGGTATGTGATAGCGCTCCTTACCTCATGCGGGCAAAGGGGCGCAGCTTCCAGCACCGCCGCACAGAAGCGAAGTCAATTTGGTGGCGAATACGTTATTTCAACAAACGATGGAAATGTCAAAAAAGAAACAATCAAATCATGCTCGTGACACGGCAATAATCAATCCTAAAGAATCATTCCGCCACTTGAGGTGGTCCGGATATTAAACGGCAAAATGATTGTATTGGGCACAAGTGAGGTTTGAAAAACTCAAAAGTAATTCACTGTATTCGTGCAAACATTGTGACTTTCTGTGTCCACTCAAAAATACTACACAATAACTACAAAACTAAATAGCAAATATAGTACTTAAAAACAGGGACCTCATATAGTATTTTGCTTCAATTCTGAAAAAAATGGCAGAGAATTACTACAAAAATAATACTAGAGTAATACGATATTACAAAATACAACTGCAGAATGGTTTACTCCAAAAAATACTACAAAAAGACTGATACAGTAATATGACAAAAATACTACTAAAATACTGCTTTGGAAATACATCAATTATACTTCCACTGGAATACTAAAAATGATCGAGACATAATACTCTAATATAAAAAACTACTCGAGAAATACTACTACCAGTGTCTGAAATAAGGTCTGCCCGGACGCCCGGGGCGTGCATCTTTTACGTCGGGCGTACAACTTACACAACGTCTCTGCCCGGGTGGCCCACAACTTTTTCAAGAAAGAAAAAAAAATCTTTCGTTTTTATTTATTTATTTTTCCAAATCAAACGTTTGCTTTATTCCAATTTCGAAATGTTCGTTCGGTTCGGAAATTTCGGAATTTCTGTTCGTTTGGTCATTTGCATCGTCGGTAGCCGATCAGAAGCTCGCATCGAATAACTTCGTGCTTCCGCACTTTCCCGAGCCTTATAAGGGGGTGCATTTGCACATCATTTTCCAAAGTAGACGCACAGAGAACACAGGAGAAAGATTCAAAAGAAGCTAACACAATCGATGACGCTACAAAACGTAAATGTACATTAAGAGCATCGCGGAAAGAGGAGTTCACGTGGCTTGTAGGAGACGGCGCAGCGCAAACATTTCATGAATACAGATACAGACTGAGGGCAGATGGAAAACAACCAGTTCATATACATGTAATGAATGTTATAAGTAGATTTATAATCAACTTCATTTTAAAGTGTTGTTCTATATTCTGATGATCAATCCTTAATACTTTGCAACAACGTTTTTTTTCCTGCGATGAGTCGTCTTATTGTGTTTCAAGTTGTGAAAAATGGGGCAAGCGACTTCATGGCCGGGCAGGCAACTTTTCAGAGTTGTCTGCCCCGCTTCCCGATAACTTTCTGTCACGAGTTTCAGACACTGTAAATAGACGGACAAATAAACAGGACCTGACAACAGAAATACTGCAAATGACACCTATAGTGATACTACACAAATTCTCCTATGGAAACATCACAAAAATAATACAAAAATAAAACTACAGGAACACTGTACTACAAAAATACTGCAGATATACAACAAACATTTTTATATGGAAATACTACAAAATACAACAGACATAGTACAAAATACCAAACATAAAATAAAACTACCGTAATACAAAAAAAAAAAAAAACCCTACAGTAATAGTTCAAAACTAAAAAATAAACGACGTGCTTAAAACAGGGCCCACTAATACTATTTTGCTTTAATAGTGTTTTAAACTCAATTTGATGAAAGTAATATTTTTAAAAAGAAGTATCATATGTCCCATTCCCCTGGCTCCACCCTGTAGTAGAACATGAAATGAGTTCTAATAGGTATCCAAATTTAACAATCTAACTTTGCACACAAGAGCTTTTTGGTCTCTTCCTGCCACGCGAGCACAGTGCTTGAAAAAGTATCGCTATTCCATTTTCACTTGAACGCCCGCCATCCCCGATAGGACGCCTCCATTGCGCTACGAAGATCACGCGGACGCTTGCTTTCATTTACTCGATCTCGCGCCGACATTGACTTCCGCGTGCGCTGTATTTTGTCCGAAATTGACAGTGGATGCATTTCACCGTTTCCAGCCCTGATTTTAATGCGCAGGATAGGTTTTCTTGTGTGCCGGCTCGTGAGTTCTGGAAACGTTACCTGCGCTTTGTCTCGTGTCTTTTCTAGGACAGAAGAAGCGCATCCAAAGTCTCCTCTTGGAAAGCACATACGGAGCGCAGAGGAAAGTGAGCGGATCGGCAAAATAGAAACACAAAATCGCCGTTCGCACGAGGATCAAAAGAAAGAAAATGGCAGCGTGCGGAAGAGCGCCACCCCGAGTTTTCTAACATT
The DNA here is from genome assembly GCF_059441175.1 of Urocampus carinirostris. Taxonomy (NCBI): domain Eukaryota; kingdom Metazoa; phylum Chordata; class Actinopteri; order Syngnathiformes; family Syngnathidae; genus Urocampus; species Urocampus carinirostris. Next base: position 2,528,045 of record NC_142364.1, read on the forward strand.
TGTAAAGTATCGCTAAAGCATGAGCCTCGTTTTTCTACAAAAGAAGTAAAGGATGCAAACGCGGCCCCACTCAAAGGACAAAAAAAGTGCTTCCTGTCAACCCTAACTGCATGATGGCCGCCGGTGCATGAGTCCCACCTTTTTGAAGACGACGTGACCCTATCCCTAAAAAAAAGTAGGACCCCAAAGAAGGGAAGCTTTTTTTTCTCCTGTGTGCGTTTGCTGTCGATATGCACTCTGCGCTATGTTTTCTCCGCGTTGCTTTTTCCCCCGCAGCATGCCTTTTGTCACTCGGAAGCCGGCAGCCCGTCGGCTTCGAGGCTCCGTGATGCGGGCGAGGAGCTTGCTCGTGTGCTCAATTAGCCTCGCTCGCTCACTCGCTCGCTGAAAAAAAAAAAAAAGGTGAAAATCCATAATCATAATAGCCGTCCATTCCTCATTAGGGACGGCATCATTTTCAAAAACAATTTTCCTAAAGGAGAGACTGCAAAGTCAACCCCGGCAGGAAACCTTTCTGAATTTTTTCTTTTCTTTTTCGGAATCAAGGTTTTGCAAACAACGGCCGCTTGCGTTTCTCTCTGTCCAATGCATGAACTCGAAACACAGTAGAGCCCGGGAGATCTCATTTTCACGTCAGGTAATTGAAGCAAAACCCCGATAACCATGGAAACCGAGCTTGCCATTACCAGTATGTACGAAGAAGGCGCACGAAACGTTACCCTCGCTAAAACGAATGGCTGTAACTATCCTTGAAAAAAAAGCGGCCGTTTCAAACAGAAATCTTCTAAGGATATGACAATCACATTTAATCTGATGTCTCATCTCCCCCTCTCACCGGTCTAATGTCACACTAACTCTACCAGCTCATTTGACGTCACATTTTTACTTTACCCGTAGATTCATTTATAAAAGTATGTAATCATATGCACTTCTATTTCACGCAAGTCGTACGTACTGTACTATACACAGGCGGAGCGTGCAGTTTACACCTACGCCTTCGGCCGCGGTATGACACAAAGGCTCATGCGGCGCGCGACACATAAAGCCTGTCTTTTCTTATGACACTTAAGTTAAACAGAAGAACGGGTCAAAATTACTATTTCTAAAAGTCGGCGAGAGAGAGAAGCTTGAAAATTCAAATCTGGTTAGCTTGAGCTTCAATTCTTACTTCGAGGCTGAAAGTGGTGGACAAAACCTTTCTAAAAGATGGCTCGCTTTGGAGTTATTTGACCTTTTGCTTTTAAATCGTCACGACAGTATCATTACTTTGTCGAACGGCTGTCGGCGCCGTGGCTTTGGTGGATTACCGCCCTCTACCTATTTGTAGTTTGTGAAACGTGATACCTGTCTCATGATTGTGATATTTTGAGGCCTTGAAGGCTTTGCCACAACCAATGATCCTTACTATTTGGTGATTTTCATGTTTTTATCCGGGGAATATTTCCCGCAGGTCGGCATTTTGATTCTGTGATCTCCGCTCTGCGAACGGATTTGCGTATTTGAAGGTGCGGAAAGCTCTCATGTTGACAGCTATTGACTTCACGTATTCGTTCACAGGTTTTTCAGTTCTGTCTATTCCTTTTCGAATGCAAGCGTCCTTTTGCAAAATCGTCTTCAAGTGCCGAAAAGGAAAAAAAAAAAGGCCAAACGCGGCGTCGCATAAAAAGAGACCTAGATGCGAGTCGACAACACGAATAGAATTCCGTTTGCCGCCGCCGCTGCTGGCAAAATGGCCGCCTCCGCCGAAGGGCATAATAACAATTAGATTTAGCCGCTGATCATCAGAATATTGGGATTTTTCATCCGTCGGGACAATTTCCGCTTTCGTTGCTGCGATACTTTAAAGGGACAGCGTGTAATATTTAGTGCCTCCTTGTGGTACAAATAATTTCATTCAGTAAAAAAAAAACAACTTTGATTTGAATATTGGGCAAAATGACTTATGTTCATTTTTAGAAAAAAAAATCATAGGAGGAGAAATTTATATTTTCTTTTACATAGTAGAAGAATCCTTACCTTAAAGGTGCCACCATGTTTGTCTGGCAGGGGTCTGGCTGTGCTCATTTGAACAGGGGTACCCACATTTTATGGTTAGCTGAAAATGCGCTAGGGACAACTATTCACCCTTATTTTGAAGTCTTCCATCAATTCACTCGCCTTCAAAGGTTTGCAGTGCCTCGTAGCTCGCCTTTACAGCAGTTTCATTTGACTCACGAAAAGCGCCGATCTGCTCTTAAAACGGCTCCCGGTCGCTTCACCTTTCCGCAGCGTTTAGTTTCAGTTAGCTTTTTGTCGTCTCTTGTCGTTCTATTCTTTGAAAAGAGCCACAATCTCTCGGCAAATCAGGCAGACGCAGTTGTTTTGGATTTGGGTGGAAAAAATACTCCAATTTCCACTGTATGAGAAGGACCTCACAATCGACTTTCCTTTTTTTTGACAGGGGCAATGTCAGAAATGGGGTGGGCAGAAATTCTCACAGAAAGCCAAGGGCAAGGTGACCAAAAAGGCTACTGCTATCGTCTCATCAAATGGTGATTTTTTTTTTTTTTTTAATTAAATTTGATACGGCGGTCAACATTCCTGGCGGGCCACATATTATTCATTTCATGACCAGTAAGAATTGGATCATGGGGCGGGACTAGCCTCCGGGTCTGGATTTTGGAAATAGCCGTATTAGACAGTCCGGTGCCATCGAGTGCTTAAATATTATACACTGGGGCTATAATCTTGAAGGGTATGGTTATTTACCTTTTGTCCCGTTACTGTTGTCGTCTCTCCCGAAACAGTAGCAACTTTTTCCTGGTCCGTTCAAATATCGCGACGTGTAAAGATTTTCAACGCAAAAAAAGATGATTGCTATATATGATCCTGCGCTATGACGTACGATCGTCATCTTAGCCCGGCCACGAAATTTCATCACGAACTAAAGCGCGTGAAATGGCGACGTTTGCACGGATTTTTGGGCAAACTCAAAATGTCGGTGACAAATAACGGTAAGCGACATCAATCCGGAGTCCGGCAACCAAATCTTTAAGCCAACACGTCCGAAACCTGGATTACAATCGAGTTATAATTTTCTGAGTTAAGGCCGGTAAATGAGTTTTTTTTTACATATTTCACGTTTTTAAAACTACGACATTAAATCCCATGTTTTTTTTCCATGATACTAAGATTTTGCCAATCTATTGAGTCCACAACTTTATTGAGTCACACTTTTTAGCCATAGTACAACGTCGACTTCAAATGATTTGAATGTAACACCGGATCGTTCTGCAACTTCCAAGCCGAGAAGAGAATATTTTTCACGTCAAGGTGAAGAGTCCGACTCCTGTGTCGTTTGACAAAAAATGGCAAAATGTTTTCTGAGCACGTTCGAGCAGAAACAAAGAATTTTTAACACGTTGCGCAATGGCAGAAACTTCGTTTGTGCAAGATGCGTCCACCAGTTCAACAGCGGTGACTATCTCCCCCATTGCCCCCGCTTCTCCAGAATTTGTTGGAATTTGCACGACCTTGAGGAGTAAACGCTGACTCTGTATCGGAACGGCGCGATATCAGTGTGGGACCGCGCAGGCCTGAGAGGTTTTTCTTTTCGACAGCGTTTAAACACGACAAACTTTGATCTGGCACTTCCGTACCAGAATGAAAGTAAATCCCTTGTTTTCTGTCGACGTGAAAAGTTTTGCGGTAGTTGATAAAAACCTCTTTTTTCAAGACGTTGAAAAGAGGACGTTTTGGGGGCCATCTTTGGACCGCATTAAACAAAATCAACTGAACGCGGGTCGCACCCCAGCCAATTATTCTCCGTATCAATGATTGCAATTCCCATCGTTAATTACCTTTACTAACTCAACCTGGCACCTATTCACTCACAGCAAGAACAACTATGTCTGATCCAAATGAGAGTCGAAATGGGCAAGATTAGATCATTCTAGCCAAGAAATTTATATTCATTTTAAAAAATGGTTTTCGTACATCGATTGTTACAGTTTACAATATAGGCGTAAAGGTATATGTTTGCAGGTATGGGGTCGTGACCCTCCCGATGATCCTCAAAGGTCAAACTCACTCAGCAAAAACTGGTTCAAAAGACGTCATGAATTGAAAAATCTAGTTGAAACAAAGACTTTTTGGGGTCTATTTTCGGACCACGTTGGACGAGTTCATCATAACAACTTACATTGTTTAAAAGGAATCTTGTTATCCTCCACGTGTATCCGAAGCTCGAAGCCACTCGGCAAAAACTGCTTGAAAAAACGTCCAAAATGTAGTTTTATTGTTTGAAAAGTAATAGTTGAAAAAAAACACATCAAAAGAGTTTTAAATGGATAAAGTCAACACAACCATGACTACTTTTAGAGCAAATTGGACCAGGTGGCATGCTCTAAACCGGGGACGTCGATTCCAAATGTTAGCTTGCTTTTTTAGTATTGTACTTTATCATTCACCATACATTAGTAACCTACCCTGCTTAATAAACTAACCTACATATTATAAGAAAAATGACAAGGGATACTTTTTAAACGCAACACATTTATTTCGATTTAATGGTAAAAAAAAGATGTTCATGTTTGGCGTCGTATGTGTTAACCGGTTTATTTGAGCAGTTGAAGCGACCCACCGCGCGATACAAACTCAACACTGCCTCATGCGGCTGGAGAGTATTCCAAAATTCACAACTTATAATAGAAATGACTCGGAGACCCCTTTTTCTTTTTCGACGTCTTTAGAAATGGACGGCGGGACGGATCCGACCCGCGGGCCGTATGTTTGACTGTCCCGGTGCAAATACAACCCAATTCTAAACATCTATTTTAGGACTCGATCATGCCAAAAAGGGACCAGCCTGAATTTAGCCTCAAATTCAACATCCGAAAGACGTCCACGGGTGGGAACTAAGGTGACTCTCGTTCGGATCATTTTTCCAAAACAAGTTAAATTTCCCAGGCTAATTATATGAATCCAAGTAGCAGAACTGTCAACTGTTGGGCCGGTTTGGGGTCATCTTTGATGGGTCATTTTCATTTGTAGCATCCTGTCAATGTTTCTCGAATATGACCGTCGATCGAAACGACCGTGACCTCGTTCGCTGCCGTCGATGTCGACGGTGCATTTTTAACTCCGCTTTTGAGAATCGCACGACGGGCCGGGAGTCAATTCTTTACCCTTCCCCCCCGTCAGCAAATCTCTCCGTATTTACAAATGCAGAACGCCGATGCAGCTAAAGCGTGCATAAGGACTCGAAGTGCTACTGTAGCATGAACAAGTGAGACTGAGCAAACGAGCAGATGATTTTGCACACCCCTTTTTAGCTGGCCAGTGCATGCACTAGATTTGCTACATATCACACGTTTCCATTTGTGACACGGCACTCAGGTTTTAAGTTAGTTCACAAACTATGAAATGCTTCTCTTTTCTGCATCGATTGAGAATATGCGGCGTTTTTGTACGAGTGACATATATTTTGTTTGCGTGGTCGGAGTAGAGGTGAAATTGTGTCGCTACCGCGTGTACGTAAGAACAGGCGGGCGTGCCGCTCCGAAAAGGGGTACGGATTGATGACAATGTAAAGGCAATATCGTATTATTCTATCTTAAGGAATGCAACTGCACCCATGCACAAAAAGATGTTTTTATGAAGAAATATGTATAAAAATGTACTGTATGAGAGAAAAAAAAATCTATTGGATTAGAATGCTATGCACCCTCATAGAGTCGTTCCGGATGTTCTTTCAGCGTTATCTAGTTAGCCGATGCCCACGTGATGGCGAATGTAGAGGCTATGTAGCTTTCACCACTTTTTCTTTCTTTTTTATGGGTTTAAAAGAAAAAGACAACAAATGTATACGAGACTTTCAGTCAGAACTCTTCTGAATTTGAAATGTGTATAGCTCATCTTACCCTGTACATCAGCTCAAACCATTGACAAGAATTAATAAACAAAGATGTGACATACTTTTTGGAGTATTCCCGATGATTTTGAACTCATTGAAATGAAATGAAATGATCTGCATTTCTATAGCGCTTTTCAAGTCAATGACTTCCCAAAGCTTTACAATGTGCTCCACATTTCCCAATAGCAGCCATGCAGCCATGTAAGGCGCTAACCTGCTTATTGGAGGTATTAGGGGTTCAGTGTCTTACCCAAGGACACTTCGACATGTAACATGGATTCGAACTGGAATCCCTTGATCCCAAGACGAGCGCTCTACCTCCTGAGCTACTGACGGCCCTTCATACATTCCTAACAACGGCTAGAGACGTTAAACATCCATTGGAAATGCAGTGCCACCGGCTGCTTTCGACGTCAACCCTCCTCCTTTCATTCAATTAAGCTCACTATCAGTTGACTCAGCTGCCAGTTAATGAGTTAATATAGAATACGACAGAATAGTCCATCACTGATGACATTAACGGCAAGATTCGTCATTTTCCTCCAGGAAAAACGTGTAATAGAGATCTTAAAGATTTAAAAAAGCATATTAGGATCGAGAAGATGCATCTAAATTATTTCTGGTATCCCTATATAAAGGTATCTTTTTTCATGAAGAAATTCATGAAAACCCATTAACTATATTTCAACATAGGAAAACGTTGTTAAAATGATTCTTTTAATAATATTAATGGTTTAACTTCAAGCTACAATGATAAGACAAAATGCAAGCTTTAAAACACAAACTTGAATTATTTCAAAGAACAGGAGTACTTTTAAATAAATGATTATGGAGATACTTAAAGATTCAAACCCCCACCACCCAAAAATATGAAAGAATGAAAACAATTTGGACTGTTTCATTCCGATTTTTTTTTTTGGGAATGATACAGTGTTCTGAGAAAAAAAAGAAAGCATTTTTTTTAAACAGGAAGAAAATGGGGGCAAAAAAACCTACAAGTCACACACTGTATGTCACTTTCCAGCTCTTGACCAATTGCATTCGCACTTTTGTATCATTTATATAGCCAGCGCCTCAAAGTCCTGTAGAAATACAAAGATAAATAGAGATAAATCAAAAAGAATCAAACGAAAAATCATAATTATGATATGTCTAATAATTATCATTCTGTATTTTTCTAATTATATTGTATATATTTTGTACATTAGGGATGTTTATGATCTTTAAAGATTTCAAGCCAAAAAATGATGACTGTTTTGTGCCGAATTTGTTAGAAATGATGGAAATATCAATTCATAAAATAGAAAAGCAAAAAACAACATGCGGACGGAAGACTACAACTCCCAACATCCGTGACACCTCCTGGCTGTCAACCAATCACATCTCATATATGTGTATCATTTGGAACGCGAGCGCCTCCAAATCAAAAAAAAAACAAACGAAATGGGGGCAAAAAACAACTACAACAACTCCCACAATCTGTGACACCTTTCACACCTCACTAATCTGTACCGTTTGTAAAGAGAGCGCCTCCAAATCAAAAGCTTCCCAAATGGGGGCGAAAAAACCCGACAAAGTCCGCAATTGTTTGACACCCCCCGCTTTCAACCAATCACAGCTCGCCTTTTGACGTCTTCACCGAGGAGGGAATTGTGGGTTGTTTTGGACTCGCTCGCATGGAGGCAAGTCAGGAGAAGATTTTTTAGCTTTTTCGGGACTTTCCACTTGGCCCTCACCTCCCAGCCATGTCCGTCGTGGGACAGACGAGTGGGAGCCGGGATATCCCGGCCGTCAGGCGGGTAGCCGTCCTCGAGGCGGCCCATATGCCCCAGGAATACTCCACGACCCCCGGGGGAACCGTCTTCAGCACCACGCCTGGAGGTAAGAACCAGCCTTTACCCAACACTAGTAACCTGTTGACGGACGCCATGACTAACATAATCCTGATACCAAAACATTGCAGTCATGTCACTCAATTACTTTTCCTTACTTTTGGACGGTGACTTGGTGACTTGGACTTTTGGACGGTCAATGGTCTGCTTTTGTATGGCGCTTTTCAAGTCAATGAAGAGCTCCCAAAGCGCTTTAGAATGTGTTTCACACTTACCCATTCACACACACACTCACACACCAAGAGGAAGTTAGCCATGCAAAGCGCCTACCTCCTTTATTGGGGGCATTAGGGACTCAGTGTCTTGCCCAAGGACACTTCCACATATAACACGGAGGAGCAGGGAATCGAACTTGCGATCTCTTGATCTCAAGACAAGCTATTGGCAAATATTGTTTGAAACTAGCCAATTTAGTGTTCACTTTGTAAATCCCCAACAAACCCTGGGATGTCTTGTGTCCAAGTTCAGGTTTTGCTTGTTTCTTCCTGACCACGCATGTCCAAAGTCTGGTCAGGGCAAATGTTTACCGGTCCTGTAGAATTAATCAAATTAATGTGTGGCCCGCCAATACCGTTGAGCGCATTTTCAAATACATTTGTACCAAAAAAAAAATCCTCTATTTGACCAGAAGATGGCAGTCGCCCTTTGGCCACCTTGCCCTCGGCTTTCTGTGAGGATTTTAACCCGCCCCGACATGGCCACTGTAATAAAAAAAAGGAAAGTTGATTGTGAGGGACGCTTTACACAAGACAACTGGAAATTGAAATATTTTTCACCGGAATCGGAAACAACCGCATCTGCTTAATATGCAGAGAGACTGTGGCTCTTATGAAAGAATATCAGAATATCAAGAGGCACCGCTGCATAACAAACCGCTAACTGGAAAAGAATGCTTTGAAAGGGTGAAGCAACCTGGAAGCTGTTTTAACGGTACAGGGCCGCTTTTTTACAGACCCTACGAGTCAAATGAAAATTCTACAAAGGCTAATGACGAGGCGGCAACGCTGATCGTCGAGCGCTCTGACGCAGAGTGAATTTCTTAAAGAGTGTTGAAAAATGCGAGCCGAATCGTCGGCCATCGCACATTTTTAACTTTCCAAATCCGGCCCGACGCTTTATCAAAAGTTTGGACACCCCTGCCTTAAAGTGAAAACGCCATAAGGCGTTGTATCCCGGTGGTCTGTTGGCACATATGTGAAAAGAAATAGGATGCCTAGACTAATCTAACCATTTAGGGCCTTTTTTTGGGTCGACCTTACACCTGAAAATAACTTCACAGCCACTTTCTTCTCTTGGAAATAGTCAACATGTTTGACTTATTTGCAGACTTTGAAAAAAATGAAAATTTTAGAGATTTTTCCCTAGTTGGAGATTGTGCGCAACAACCAAATCCGGAAAATCCTTTCTGTTCCTATCCAGCAGTGAGAAAGTTGCCGGTGTGTCCACATGCCGCCGATACTTTGAGCGATACTGCGTTTGCCTGAATGTGGCAGGTGAGAAAAACATTTGCGCTGATAAAAAAAAAAAAAAAAAAAAAAAAAAGCAGACGCACAAAAGCAACTGGGTCACTTGATGTGCGTCAGAGCCAAAAAGCCTGTCCTTTTCCGCTTCAACTACATTTCGAGCCATTTCAATGATCGCACGCTGTCGCTTTAACTTCAACTTTATACGCACAACATACAACACTCATAAAATGACTTCCTCTTCTCATAGATAGATAGATACTTGATTCATCCCCGTAGGGAAATTCTGACTTCCGGCAGCATCCTTGTGTTGAAGAATAAAATCATAATAAAATAAAAGAATTAGAATACAGAAATACCCAATATATAGAAATAGGGTAATATGCAATGTGGGGGTGGGGTTTCATGTGAGCTTCTACTCCCCCGGGTGGAGTTAAAGAGCCTCATGGGATGAGGAAGAAATGATCTCCTCAGTCTGTCCGTGGAACATGTAGACATGCATAATATGGATAACAAATGGCAGCAAATTTTCTTTTTTTTCCCCCCAATAAAAGAAAAAAATATGCACATGAATATATATATATATATATATATACATACACATACGTTCCTGACCTCTGCTCTCATCGAAGAGTCATCAAATGCAAAATATTGGATCATGCTACTGTTTGCTGTACCAGTGTGGAATGCATAATAATAGGATGTATGTAGGGCTGGGTTAGGAACAACTCATCGATTAAATTGATTCAAATCAAAAATCTTTCATTATAGAATAGAGTAGAATAGAATACCTTTTATTATCATTGTTACAAAATGGGTTGAGCATATTGTGACACGACATTGGACGTGGCACTCCAGTTTCACATTTTTACTGAGAGAATAATAAAAAAAAAAGAAAGATAATTGACACAATATTTACACAAGAAAGCGTGGGCATGTCGAGGCAGAAGATATTTACATTGGGTGTTTACATACAGTTTTGGGATCATATTAGTGCAATAGGCGGTAATGTATAACATATATTTGTATGCATTTATTTCATTGTAAAGTTAAATGACAAACACTTTGATGTTTTTGTATTGTTTTGTACTCTATATCTCTCCAAAACCTGAATATTTGAATAAGGCAAAGGAAGTTCCAAATGCGCTTTTTCAAAATCCGATTCACGGATCCGTTTTTTTTTCCGCCCGGCTTTCAGGAACCCGAATCATCTACGACAGGAAGTTCTTGCTCCATTGTCGCACTTCTCCCTTGGCCAACACTCCTCCCAAGCTGCCCGACATTCCGGGTGTCACCACACCGCTCAAACGGGAATCCTCTACCGAGATTTGCCAAACGGGAGCCGGCCTCGGTCCTCCCGCCGAACGCGGCGCAGGTGAGAAGAAGAAGAAGAAGAAGACACCTTTGGTTTAGCATTTCAATCGCTTTGGGCTTCCTTTCTCATTTCTTCACATCTTATTTCTATGACTGTATTTTTCCAGACGAGTTGGTTTCGTATTTGTGTAGTTGGGTGAGACTCCTATTCCGCTGAGACTTGTATGTGAAATGGAAGAAAGCAAATTCATATCTTAAGTCACTGTCTTATTTCAAATTCATCTTGATATTTAGTCTTGTAATCATTTAGTATTTCTGTCAAAGTGACAATTGTGGGCAAAGTTCTCACCCTCCACCCAGAAAAACCCATTTTTTATTAGTAGTACTTTAATTACCATTCTATATATTTGGGCTGCACGATTTAGGGAAAAAAACCTAATAGCGATTTTTTTCAGACCTAAATTGAATATTGATTTGATTTTAGAAGAAAAGTTCATTTTCTGTGCTGTTTTTTTTTTCAGGGACAACATAAACATAGTGGCATGCAAACATAACTTGAGATGACTTATTTAGAGACGTATTTACGTCGCTATATCGATTCGATTTCGGGTCATCGTGCAGCCCTACTGTATATTCTCGGATAAAAAAGCCTGACGGTCTGCTTGTAGCCTGCGGGCCGCAGTTTATCCCACCTCTAATCTAGAGTTGTAGCCAGATGGCAACTCGGGCTACAAAGACGAAGCATCCTGCATATGATGCCTCTTTCGAGCTCAGAGTTGCCAATCGTGCTCAAAGAAATCCAGCAGCTAGCCAAAAATTCACTGTGCCAGAGACTAAGGTTAGAGAATGGGTAAAAAACAAAAAGTCCTCCTGAAGGATGAATAAAACCCAAAAAGCACAATGAGGGAAAATGACTCTTTAGGATGATGATTCGGACTTTGAAGAACGTTTATTGTTAATGTTATGTTGGTTCTCTTGTGTACGATAGGTGTTTTTTCTCACGGCAGGCGTTTGTCACTTCCGTGCTTAGTTTGAGCCGGGGAAAGGAAAACACGATTGGATAGCAGCAAACAATATACACGGATGATATAAACGAGACTTAATCAATGCAGTGTGTCCTTTTTATTTGATCGTCCTTTTCACTGATTTTTGCTCCCGCAGGAGACGAAGCCCAGTTCGACATGGACATTTGAAGAGGACGACCGTTTCTAGCCATAGTTGTGCCGTGAGCCGGATATTAGATCTGCTTTCTCAATTGGAAATGGGATTTGATTGCGATATTTCAGTGTGGCAGAAAATGAGTGTCAACAAAATAATACTAGGATCTTGTGATTAAGCAGCTATTTTATTCATGAAAATATCCAAATATTGTTTCGGGTGTTTATTGCCGATAAATTGGCTTATGGCAAAATCCGTACGGCGTCCCCCCCAAATTTTGTACACGGGCTTTGATTGGGGATAATGCATCACGGCCGAAACGTCGGAGTTAATTTTAGGCGGGCCGCAATGGCACGCTTCAGCGGCCCAGACTGGAAAAAAAAAAGAAAACGGCACTGTGCCTGCCGCTGCTCTTAACAAAAGCCCGGGATAACGAATCATTTTAGTCCGGCCGCAACGGCAGGCCCCGCGAAATGTGGGATTTTGAAAAATGGTTCGCGATCGCACGGGCGCATTTCATTTCAGCCTCCTAGAAAAAATGCGCTCCGCCTGTCCCCGCTTGCAATATGTGGTAAGGGATAATGGATCGCAGCCAAAACAGTGCACTTCACTTTATAGCAGACATTACGAAAAAAGAGACCCACCGGGCCCGGCAGATGTGCCCCATCAGCCTCTCTTTGCGGCAATTTGCAAATGGGGATAATGGATTGCGGAATATTTTTCAACCTGCATGCAAAGCGCGGGATTACAATATAGAGAAAAAAAAGTGATTTTTTTTTTCCCGTATTTTTTGTTTAGTGTCATGCTTTTTTTTTGGTACACTTATCTCAATAATTTTGTAATTAAGTACGGACTCACTTTGTTGGAAAAAAGACATTTATTATAGTCTGTAATGTCAACACACAAATGGGTCAATGAGAACCGAATGAAACTAACTTTAAAAAAAATGATTGTTCTTAAATACAACGCCAAATGCAACCTGTGTGTGTTATGCTGTGAACTCCAGAGACTCAAGGACTTTCCTTTGCTTTCCCGTTGGAGGCGGATCATTTAGAACAGGCGTGTTACAAGCCATCTAAATGGAATTGAATAAATCCCAAGATTTTCTCTGGAAAGTGTGAGTGTTCTTGACTCGATGGCAACCGCACCCCTCCACCACCATGTTTTTGTGGTTCCCCATAACCATCTTGCTGTTTTCAAATAGGAGCAGCTCCAGGCGGGTAGGCACGCAGGACAAGCAACCCCCACATTTTGGGGGTGCTGGCTGGTGAGCAGGCTCTGGGGACCAAGATAAGAATTCACACTCTAACAATAAGAAAAAACCCAAACCAAAATGGGCACAAAAATGGAACCATCTATTTATGCTTTAGTTGCCATCTCTCTCTGGACCGTGCCCTGGAGAATGATCTTGGTCGGTCCCGACGGTCGTGCGACGTGACCATACAGCAGTTTTTCGGAAGAGTTCTTTGTAGGGTCCAATGTGCCATCTGATGGTCACATGGGCTGCGTGGCTGATGCCTACACGTTTCCTGTAGCGTGGCATCTCCATGGCCTGGATTTTCTTTTCCAGTTTTGCTGTGAGAGTTCATGATGACCAGGCAAAAAGGGATGATTCAAGGGCATCGACAGACCGTATCGACATGAAATATTGGTCCTTCAAAAGTTATAGGATATAAGTGTGTTTAAGCCTAGACTTGAACCGTTCCACTGAGGTTGCAGATGGAATCTCAGAGGGCAGGGCACTCCAATGCAGACCAGCATTTTCTGAGCCAAGGCTTCGAGCAGGAACTTAGGGGTGAATTAAACCTGACCTATATGAGGGGGCAGCTCCATGCATCATTTTGTACAATACCAACAGAACCTTCAAGTGGCATCTTTAACATACAGGGAGCCGATGCTGTTTAGCCAAAATTGGGGTCATGTGATCAAACCTTCTTGTCTTAGTTAAAAGCCAGGATGCAGCGTTTTGCACCAGCCGCAGGATTTGATGCTCGATTTTGGGAGACCGGAGAGATGTACGTGACGGGTCATCGAGACGGGAAGTAAGAAACGCATGAATTGGCGTCAGACGGGGACAGCACGGGGCCAATTTTTGCAATGCTGTGACGATGGAAGAAAGCTGTTTTAGGAACATTCTTAACATATAACTGGAAAGAAACATTAGGGTCAAACGTGACACCGAAACTTTTGACTGAGTCACTCTGGGTGATATTACATTTTTCAATGTTCGGAGCAATGATGTGAGAACAAGTCACAGCATTTAGATGGACAAATATTAGCATTTCTCTGTTTTTGAGTGTTGAGAAGCGATAAGTTAGGTGCTTTTTATGTCAGTGAGGCAGGCCTCTAAATGTCCACAATTTAGGGTGGCAGATTCCTCCATTGAAAGATACAGTTGATTGTCATCTGCGTTGCCATGGGAACTAGGTACTTGAAAATGATATCCCCTAACAAAAGCATATAAGGACAGCGTGGCGGCACAGTTCCGAGGTCATGAGATGGAACCCCCTGTGTGGAGTTTGCATATTCTCCCCATGCTTGCGTGGGTTTCCTCCAGGCACCCTGGTTTGGTCCCACATTCCAAAAACTCTGCACGGGAGGCTGCGGTTGCTAGAATTGAACCCCAGACCTCCGCACCGTGGTGCTGCGCGCAAACCACCCGTCCGCCCTAGACTCTTCAACATTTAGATAAAGAAGAACAATTGGACAGTAACCAAAATGTGATCAATATGTGATCAATATAACTCAATGATGTAGTGAAATAAATGATTTTAATGAGCAAAAAGCAAAGTATAACCTGCGGTTTTAATAAAGCTTTGTGAAAACATAATAAAAACTGTATTCTTAGAATTGATGTGTCACTCCTGTTAGAAGGCAGTCAGAAATAGTTTCCTAAATTTATCATTTGTCATGCGAATCAAGGCCTGGGCGCCACCAATCTGTACTTGTTCTTTCAAATTTTCATTCATTCAATAGATTATTAAACTTCACCCATATTGCGGTAAATGTCATTTATAGGTAACGGGTGTAATAATAACTTTTGTTTTGTTGAAATTCCTGCTGAAATATGTTTATATAGTTTGTGGAAGTGTCCTGCAATGACGAGTCCAGCAGCGCCACCTGCTGGTACGGGGTAAGGTTTAGTTTAGCCTCTGATTTGATGACCGGAAGGCGGATATTGTTAGCGGTCTTCAACGCGCTGAATTTTAACAAAACGAAAAAACACAAAGGGGTTAGTATGTCGTAAATGGCGAAAAAACACAAAGGGGTTAGTATGTCGAAAATGTCGAAAAAACACAAAGGGGTTAGTATGTCGAAAATGTCGAAAAAACACAAAGGGGTTAGTATGTCGAAAACGGCGATAAAACACAAAGGGGTTAGTATGTCAAAAATATCGAAAAAACACAAAGGGGTTAGTATGTCGAAAATGTCGAAAAAACACAAAGGGGTTAGTATGACGTAAATGTCGAAAAAACACAAAGGGGTTAGTATGTCGAAAATGTCGAAAAAACACAAAGGGGTTAGTATGTCGAAAATGTCGAAAAAACACAAAGGGGTTAGTATGTCGAAAACGGCGATAAAACACAAAGGGGTTAGTATGTCAAAAATATCGAAAAAACACAAAGGGGTTAGTATGACGTAAATGTCGAAAAAACACAAAGGGGTTAGTATGACGTAAATGTGGAAAAAACAAAGGGGTTAGTATGTCGAAAAAATAGAAAAAACACAAAGGGGTTAGTATGTCAAAAATTAGAAAAAACACAAAGGGTTTAGTATGTCGAAAATGTCGAAAAAACACAAAGGGGTTAGTATGACGTAAATGTGGAAAAAACAAAGGGGTTAGTATGTCGAAAAATTAGAAAAAACACAAAGGGGTTAGTATGTCGAAAATGGCGAAAAAACACAAAGGGGTTAGTATGTCGAAAATGTCGAAAAAACAAAGGGGTTAGTATGTCAAAAATATCGAAAAAACACAAAGGGGTTAGTATGTCAAAAATTAGAAAAAACACAAAGGGGTTAGTATGTCGAAAATGTCGAAAAAACACAAAGGGGTTAGTATGACGTAAATGTTGAAAAAACACAAAGGGGTTAGTATGACGTAAATGTGGAAAAAACAAAGGGGTTAGTATGTCGAAAAATTAGAAAAAACACAAAGGGGTTAGTATGTCGAAAATGGCGAAAAAACACAAAGGGGTTAGTATGTCGAAAATGTCGAAAAAACACAAAGGGGTTAGTATGTCATAAATATCGAAAAAACACAAAGGGGTTAGTATGTCGAAAAAATAGAAAAAACACAAAGGGGTTAGTATGACGTAAATGTCGAAAAAACACAAAGGGGTTAGTATGTCGAAAATGTCGAAAAAACACAAAGGGGTAGTATGTCGAAAAATTAGAAAAAACACAAAGGGTTTAGTATGTCGAAAATGGCGAAAAAACACAAAGGGGTTAGTATGTCGAAAATGTCGAAAAAACAAAGGGGTTAGTATGTCAAAAATATCGAAAAAACACAAAGGGGTTAGTATGTCAAAAATTATAAAAAACACAAAGGGGTTAGTATGTCGAAAATGTCGAAAAAACACAAAGGGGTTAGTATGACGTAAATGTCGAAAAAACACAAAGGGGTTAGTATGTCGAAAAATTAGAAAAAACACAAAGGGGTTAGTATGTCGAAAATGGCGAAAAAACACAAAGGGGTTAGTATGTCGAAAATGTCGAAAAAACACAAAGGGGTTAGTATGTCGAAAAAATAGAAAAAACACAAAGGGGTTAGTATGTCAAAAATTATAAAAAACACAAAGGGGTTAGTATGTCGAAAATTAGAAAAAACACAAAGGGGTTAGTATGTCGAAAATGTCGAAAAAACACAAAGGGGTTAGTATGACGTAAATGTCGAAAAAACACAAAGGGGTTAGTATGTCGAAAATGTCGAAAAAACACAAAGGGGTTAGTATGTCGAAAATGTCGAAAAAACACAAAGGGGTTAGTATGTCGAAAATGTCGAAAAAACACAAAGGGGTTAGTATGACGTAAATGTCGAAAAAACACAAAGGGGTTAGTATGTCGAAAAATTAGAAAAAACACAAAGGGGTTAGTATGTCGAAAATGGCGAAAAAACACAAAGGGGTTAGTATGTCGAAAATGTCGAAAAAACACAAAGGGGTTAGTATGTCGAAAAAATAGAAAAAACACAAAGGGGTTAGTATGTCAAAAATTATAAAAAACACAAAGGGGTTAGTATGTCGAAAATTAGAAAAAACACAAAGGGGTTAGTATGTCGAAAAATTAGAAAAAACACAAAGGGGTTAGTATGTCGAAAATGGCGAAAAAACACAAAGGGGTTAGTATCTCAAAAAAATAGAAAAAACACAAAGGGGTTAGTATGTCAAAAATTAGAAAAAACACAAAGGGGTTAGTATGTCGAAAATGTCGAAAAAACACAAAGGGGTTAGTATGTCGAAAAAATAGAAAAAACACAAAGGGGTTAGTATGTCAAAAATTATAAAAAACACAAAGGGGTTAGTATGTCGAAAATGTCGAAAAAACACAAAGGGGTTAGTATGTCGAAAAATTAGAAAAAACACAAAGGGGTTAGTATGTCGAAAATGGCGAAAAAACACAAAGGGGTTAGTATCTCAAAAAAATAGAAAAAACACAAAGGGGTTAGTATGTCAAAAATTAGAAAAAACACAAAGGGTTTAGTATGTCGAAAATGGCGAAAAAACACAAAGGGGTTAGTATGACGTAAATGTCGAAAAAACACAAAGGGGTTAGTATGTCGAAAATGTCGAAAAAACACAAAGGGGTTAGTATGTCGAAAATGTCGAAAAAACACAAAGGGGTTAGTATGTCGAAAATGTCGAAAAAACACAAAGGGGTTAGTATGTCGAAAACGGCGATAAAACACAAAGGGGTTAGTATGTCAAAAATATCGAAAAAACACAAAGGGGTTAGTATGTCGAAAAAATAGAAAAAACACAAAGGGGTTAGTATGTCAAAAATTAGAAAAAACACAAAGGGGTTAGTATGTCGAAAATGGCGAAAAAACACAAAGGGGTTAGTATGACGTAAATGTCGAAAAAACACAAAGGGGTTAGTATGTCGAAAAATTAGAAAAAACACAAAGGGGTTAGTATGTCGAAAATGGCGAAAAAACACAAAGGGGTTAGTATGTCAAAAAAATAGAAAAAACACAAAGGGGTTAGTATGTCAAAAATTAGAAAAAACACAAAGGGGTTAGTATGTCGAAAATGGCGAAAAAACACAAAGGGGTTAGTATGTCGAAAATGTCGAAAAAACACAAAGGGGTTAGTATGTCGTAAATGGCGAAAAAACACAAAGGGGTTAGTATGTCGAAAACGGCGATAAAACACAAATGGGTTAGTATGTCAAAAATATCGAAAAAACACAAAGGGGTTAGTATGTCGAAAAAATAGAAAAAACACAAAGGGGTTAGTATGTCAAAAATGTCGAAAAAACACAAAGGGGTTAGTATGTCGAAAATGTCGAAAAAACACAAAGGGGTTAGTATGACGTAAATGTCGAAAAAACAAAGGGGTTAGTATGTCGAAAAATTAGAAAAAACACAAAGGGGTTAGTATGTCGAAAATGGCGAAAAAACACAAAGGGGTTAGTATGTCGAAAATGTCGAAAAAACAAAGGGGTTAGTATGTCAAAAATATCGAAAAAACACAAAGGGGTTAGTATGTCAAAAATTAGAAAAAACACAAAGGGGTTAGTATGTCAAAAATTAGAAAAAACACAAAGGGGTTAGTATGTCGAAAATGTCGAAAAAACACAAAGGGGTTAGTATGACGTAAATGTCGAAAAAACACAAAGGGGTTAGTATGTCGAAAATGTCGAAAAAACACAAAGGGGTTAGTATGTCGAAAATGTCGAAAAAACACAAAGGGGTTAGTATGTCGAAAATGTCGAAAAAACACAAAGGGGTTAGTATGTCGAAAACGGCGATAAAACACAAAGGGGTTAGTATGTCAAAAATATCGAAAAAACACAAAGGGGTTAGTATGTCGAAAAAATAGAAAAAACACAAAGGGGTTAGTATGTCAAAAATTAGAAAAAACACAAAGGGTTTAGTATGTCGAAAATGGCGAAAAAACACAAAGGGGTTAGTATGATGTAAATGTGGAAAAAACAAAGGGGTTAGTATGTCGAAAAATTAGAAAAAACACAAAGGGGTTAGTATGTCGAAAATGGCGAAAAAACACAAAGGGGTTAGTATGTCGAAAATGTCGAAAACACAAAGGGGTTAGTATGTCGAAAAAATAGAAAAAACACAAAGGGGTTAGTATGACGTAAATGTCGAAAAAACACAAAGGGGTTAGTATGTCGAAAATGTCGAAAAAACACAAAGGGGTTAGTATGACGTAAATGTCGAAAAAACACAAAGGGGTTAGTATGTCGAAAAATTAGAAAAAACACAAAGGGGTTAGTATGTCAAAAAATTAGAAAAAACACAAAGGGGTTTGTATGTCGAAAATGGCGAAAAAACACAAAGGGGTTAGTATGTCGAAAAAATAGAAAAAACACAAAGGGGTTCGAATGTCGAAAACGGCAATAAAACACAAAGGGGTTAGTATGTCAAAAATATCGAAAAAACACAAAGGGGTTAGTATGTCGAAAAAATAGAACAAACACAAAGGGGTTAGTATGGCGAAAATGGCGAAAAAACTCAAAGGGGTTAGTATGTCGAAAATGGCGAAAAAACACAAAGGGGTTAGTATGTCGAAAATGTTGAAAAAACACAAAGGGGTTAGTATGTCAAAAATGTCGAAAAAACACAAAGGGGTTAGTATGTCGAAAAAAATAGAAAAAACAAAAAGGGGTTAGTATGGCGAAAATGGCGAAAAAACACAAAGGGGTTAGTATGTCGAAAAAATAGAAAAAACACAAAGGGGTTAGTATGGCGAAAATGGCGAAAAAACTCAAAGGGGTTAGTATGGCGATAATGTCGAAAAAACACAAAGGGGTTAGTATGTCGTAAATGGCGAAAAAACACAAAGGGGTTAGTATGTCGAAAATGTTGAAAAAACACAAAGGGGTTAGTATGTCAAAAATGTCGAAAAAACACAAAGGGGTTAGTATGTCGAAAAAAATAGAAAAAACAAAAAGGGGTTAGTATGGCGAAAATGGCGAAAAAACACAAAGGGGTTAGTATGTCGAAAAAATAGAAAAAACACAAAGGGGTTCGTATGTCGAAAACGGCGATAAAACACAAAGGGGTTAGTATGTCAAAAATATCGAAAAAACACAAAGGGGTTAGTATGTCGAAAAAATAGAAAAAACACAAAGGGGTTAGTATGGCGAAAATGGCGAAAAAACACAAAGGGGTTAGTATGTCGATAATGTCGAAAAAACACAAAGGGGTTAGTATGTCGTAAATGGCGAAAAAAACACAAAGGGGTTAGTATGTCGAAAAATTAGAAAAAACACAAAGGGGTTAGTATGTCGAAAAATTAGAAAAAACACAAAGGGGTTAGTAAGTCGAAAATGTCGAAAAAACACAAAGGGGTTAGTATGTCGAAAATGTCGAAAAAACACAAAGGGGTTAGTATAACGAAAATGTCGAAAAAACACAAAGGGGTTAGTATGTCGTAAATGTCGAAAAAACACAAAGGGGTAAGTATGTCGAAAAATTAGAAAAAACACAAAGGGGTTAGTATGTCGAAAATGTCGAAAAAACACAAAGGGGTTAGTATGTCGTAAAAATAGAAAAAACACAAAGGGGTTAGTATGTCGAAAATGTCGAAAAAACACAAAGGGGTTAGTATGTCGAAAATGTCGAAAAAACACAAAGGGGTTAGTATGTCGAAAACGGCGATAAAACACAAAGGGGTTAGTATGTCGAAAAATTAGAAAAAACACAAAGGGGTTAGTATGTCGAAAATGTCGAAAAAAAGCAAAGGGGTTAGTATGTCGAAAATGTCGAAAAAACACAAAGGGGTTAGTATGTCGTAAATGTCGAAAAAACACAAAGGGGTTAGTATGTCGAAAAATTAGAAAAAACACAAAGGGGTTAGTATGTCGAAAATGTCGAAAAAACACAAAGGGGTTAGTATGTCGAAAATGTCGAAAAAACACAAAGGGGTTAGTATGTTGAAAAAATAGAAAAAACACAAAGGGGTTAGTATGTCGAAAATGGCGAAAAAACACAAATGGGTTGGTATGTCGAAAAAATAGAAAAAACACAAAGGGGTTCGTATGTCGAAAACGGCGATAAAACACAAAGGGGTTAGTATGTCAAAAATATCGAAAAAACACAAAGGGGTTAGATGTCGAAAAAATAGAAAAAACACAAAGGGGTTAGTATGTCAAAAATTAGAAAAAACACAAAGGGTTTAGTATGTCGAAAATGTCGAAAAAACACAAAGGGGTTAGTATGTCGATAATGTCGAAAAAACACAAAGGGGTTAGTATGTCGAAAAATTAGAAAAAACACAAAGGGTTTAGTATGTCGAAAATGTCGAAAAAACACAAGGGGTTAGTATGTCGATAATGTCGAAAAAACACAAAGGGGTTAGTATGTCGTAAATGGCGAAAAAACACAAAGGGGTTAGTATGTCGAAAAATTAGAAAAAACACAAAGGGGTTAGTATGTCGAAAATGTCGATAAAACACAAAGTTAGTATGTCAAAAATATCGAAAAAACACAAAGGGGTTAGTATGTCAAAAATTAGAAAAAACACAAAGGGGTTAGTATGTCGAAAAATTAGAAAAAACACAAAGGGTTTAGTATGTCGAAAATGTCGAAAAAACACAAAGGGGTTAGTATGTCGTAAATGGCGAAAAAACACAAAGGGGTAGTATGTCGAAAAATTAGAAAAAACACAAAGGGTTTAGTATGTCAAAAATGTCGAAAAAACACAAAGGGGTTAGTATGTCAAAAATGTCGAAAAAACACAAAGGGGTTAGTATGTCGTAAATGTCGAAAAAACACAAAGGGGTTAGTATGTCGAAAATGTCGAAAAAACACAAAGGGGTTAGTATGTCGAAAATGTCGAAAAAACACAAATGGGTTTGTATGTCGAAAATGTCGAAAAAACACAAAGGGGTTTGTATGTCGAAAATGGCGAAAAAACACAAAGGGGTTAGTATGTCGTAAAAATAGAAAAAACACAAAGGGGTTAGTATGTCAAAAATTAGAAAAAACACAAAGGGGTTTGTATGTCGAAAATGGCGAAAAAACACAAAGGGGTTAGTATGTCGTAAAAATAGAAAAAACACAAAGGGGTTAGTATGTCGAAAATGTCGAAAAAACACAAAGGGGTTAGTATGTCGAAAAATTAGAAAAAACACAAAGGGGTTAGTATGTCGAAAATGTCGAAAAAACACAAAGGGGTTAGTATGTCGAAAATGTCGAAAAAACACAAAGGGGTTAGTATGTCGAAAATGTCGAAAAAACACAAAGGGGTTAGTATGTCGAAAACGGCGATAAAACACAAAGGGGTTAGTATGTCAAAAATATCGAAAAAACACAAAGGGGTTAGTATGACGTAAATGTCGAAAAAACACAAAGGGGTTAGTATGACGTAAATGTGGAAAAAACAAAGGGGTTAGTATGTCGAAAAATTAGAAAAAACACAAAGGGGTTAGTATGTCGAAAATGGCGAAAAAACACAAAGGGGTTAGTATGTCGAAAATGTCGAAAAAACAAAGGGGTTAGTATGTCAAAAATATCGAAAAAACACAAAGGGGTTAGTATGTCAAAAATTAGAAAAAACACAAAGGGGTTAGTATGTCGAAAATGTTGAAAAAACACAAAGGGGTTAGTATGTCAAAAATTAGAAAAAAACACAAAGGGGTTAGTATGTCAAAAATATCGAAAAAACACAAAGGGGTTAGTATGTCGAAAATGGCGAAAAAACACAAAGGGGTTAGTATGTCGAAAACGGCGATAAAACACAAAGGGGTTAGTATGTCAAAAATATCGAAAAAACACAAAGAGGTTAGTATGTCGAAAATGTCGAAAAAACACAAAGGGGTTAGTATGTCGAAAAATTAGAAAAAACACAAAGGGGTTAGTATGTCGAAAATGGCGAAAAAACACAAAGGGGTTAGTATCTCAAAAAAATAGAAAAAACACAAAGGGGTTAGTATGTCAAAAATTAGAAAAAACACAAAGGGTTTAGTATGTCGAAAATGGCGAAAAAACACAAAGGGGTTAGTATGACGTAAATGTCGAAAAAACACAAAGGGGTTAGTATGTCGAAAATGTCGAAAAAACACAAAGGGGTTAGTATGTCGAAAATGTCGAAAAAACACAAAGGGGTTAGTATGTCGAAAATGTCGAAAAAACACAAAGGGGTTAGTATGTCGAAAACGGCGATAAAACACAAAGGGGTTAGTATGTCAAAAATATCGAAAAAACACAAAGGGGTTAGTATGTCGAAAAAATAGAAAAAACACAAAGGGGTTAGTATGTCAAAAATTAGAAAAAACACAAAGGGGTTAGTATGTCGAAAATGGCGAAAAAACACAAAGGGGTTAGTATGTCGAAAATGTCGAAAAAACACAAAGGGGTTAGTATGTCGAAAAATTAGAAAAAACACAAAGGGGTTAGTATGTCGAAAATGGCGAAAAAACACAAAGGGGTTAGTATGTCAAAAAAATAGAAAAAACACAAAGGGGTTAGTATGTCAAAAATTAGAAAAAACACAAAGGGGTTAGTATGTCGAAAATGGCGAAAAAACACAAAGGGGTTAGTATGTCGAAAATGTCGAAAAAACACAAAGGGGTTAGTATGTCGTAAATGGCGAAAAAACACAAAGGGGTTAGTATGTCGAAAACGGCGATAAAACACAAATGGGTTAGTATGTCAAAAATATCGAAAAAACACAAAGGGGTTAGTATGTCGAAAATGTCGAAAAAACACAAAGGGGTTAGTATGACGTAAATGTCGAAAAAACAAAGGGGTTAGTATGTCGAAAAATTAGAAAAAACACAAAGGGGTTAGTATGTCGAAAATGGCGAAAAAACACAAAGGGGTTAGTATGTCGAAAATGTCGAAAAAACAAAGGGGTTAGTATGTCAAAAATATCGAAAAAACACAAAGGGGTTAGTATGTCAAAAATTAGAAAAAACACAAAGGGGTTAGTATGTCAAAAATTAGAAAAAACACAAAGGGGTTAGTATGTCGAAAATGTCGAAAAAACACAAAGGGGTTAGTATGACGTAAATGTCGAAAAAACACAAAGGGGTTAGTATGTCGAAAATGTCGAAAAAACACAAAGGGGTTAGTATGTCGAAAACGGCGATAAAACACAAAGGGGTTAGTATGTCAAAAATATCGAAAAAACACAAAGGGGTTAGTATGTCGAAAAAATAGAAAAAACACAAAGGGGTTAGTATGTCAAAAATTAGAAAAAACACAAAGGGTTTAGTATGTCGAAAATGTCGAAAAAACACAAAGGGGTTAGTATGACGTAAATGTGGAAAAAACAAAGGGGTTAGTATGTCGAAAAATTAGAAAAAACACAAAGGGGTTAGTATGTCGAAAATGGCGAAAAAACACAAAGGGGTTAGTATGTCGAAAATGTCGAAAACACAAAGGGGTTAGTATGTCGAAAAAATAGAAAAAACACAAAGGGGTTAGTATGACGTAAATGTCGAAAAAACACAAAGGGGTTAGTATGTCGAAAATGTCGAAAAAACACAAAGGGGTTAGTATGACGTAAATGTCGAAAAAACACAAAGGGGTTAGTATGTCGAAAAATTAGAAAAAACACAAAGGGGTTAGTATGTCAAAAAATTAGAAAAAACACAAAGGGGTTTGTATGTCGAAAATGGCGAAAAAACACAAAGGGGTTAGTATGTCGAAAAAATAGAAAAAACACAAAGGGGTTCGAATGTCGAAAACGGCAATAAAACACAAAGGGGTTAGTATGTCAAAAATATCGAAAAAACACAAAGGGGTTAGTATGTCGAAAAAATAGAACAAACACAAAGGGGTTAGTATGGCGAAAATGGCGAAAAAACTCAAAGGGGTTAGTATGTCGATAATTTCGAAAAAACACAAAGGGGTTAGTATGTCGTAAATGGCGAAAAAACACAAAGGGGTTAGTATGTCGAAAATGTTGAAAAAACACAAAGGGGTTAGTATGTCAAAAATGTCGAAAAAACACAAAGGGGTTAGTATGTCGAAAAAAATAGAAAAAACAAAAAGGGGTTAGTATGGCGAAAATGGCGAAAAAACACAAAGGGGTTAGTATGTCGAAAAAATAGAAAAAACACAAAGGGGTTCGTATGTCGAAAACGGCGATAAAACACAAAGGGGTTAGTATGTCAAAAATATCGAAAAAACACAAAGGGGTTAGTATGTCGAAAACGGCGATAAAACACAAAGGGGTTAGTATGACGTAAATGTCGAAAAAACACAAAGGGGTTAGTATGTCGAAAATGTCGAAAAAACACAAAGGGGTTAGTATGTCGAAAATGTCGAAAAAACACAAAGGGGTTAGTATGTCGAAAACGGCGATAAAACACAAAGGGGTTAGTATGTCAAAAATATCGAAAAAACACAAAGGGGTTAGTATGACGTAAATGGCGAAAAAACACAAAGGGGTTAGTATGTCGAAAATGTCGAAAAAACACAAAGGGGTTAGTATGTCGAAAATGTCGAAAAAACACAAAGGGGTTAGTATGTCGAAAACGGCGATAAAACACAAAGGGGTTAGTATGTCAAAAATATCGAAAAAACACAAAGGGGTTAGTATGTCGAAAAAATAGAAAAAACACAAAGGGGTTAGTATGTCAAAAATTAGAAAAAACACAAAGGGGTTAGTATGTCGAAAATGGCGAAAAAACACAAAGGGGTTAGTATGTCGAAAATGTCGAAAAAACACAAAGGGGTTAGTATGACGTAAATGTCGAAAAAACACAAAGGGGTTAGTATGTCGAAAATGTCGAAAAAACACAAAGGGGTTAGTATGTCGAAAATGTCGAAAAAACACAAAGGGGTTAGTATGTCGAAAACGGCGATAAAACACAAAGGGGTTAGTATGTCAAAAATATCGAAAAAACACAAAGGGGTTAGTATGACGTAAATGTCGAAAAAACACAAAGGGGTTAGTATGACGTAAATGTGGAAAAAACAAAGGGGTTAGTATGTCGAAAAAATAGAAAAAACACAAAGGGGTTAGTATGTCAAAAATTAGAAAAAACACAAAGGGTTTAGTATGTCGAAAATGTCGAAAAAACACAAAGGGGTTAGTATGACGTAAATGTGGAAAAAACAAAGGGGTTAGTATGTCGAAAAATTAGAAAAAACACAAAGGGGTTAGTATGTCGAAAATGGCGAAAAAACACAAAGGGGTTAGTATGTCGAAAATGTCGAAAAAACAAAGGGGTTAGTATGTCAAAAATATCGAAAAAACACAAAGGGGTTAGTATGTCAAAAATTAGAAAAAACACAAAGGGGTTAGTATGTCGAAAATGTCGAAAAAACACAAAGGGGTTAGTATGACGTAAATGTTGAAAAAACACAAAGGGGTTAGTATGACGTAAATGTGGAAAAAACAAAGGGGTTAGTATGTCGAAAAATTAGAAAAAACACAAAGGGGTTAGTATGTCGAAAATGGCGAAAAAACACAAAGGGGTTAGTATGTCGAAAATGTCGAAAAAACACAAAGGGGTTAGTATGTCATAAATATCGAAAAAACACAAAGGGGTTAGTATGTCGAAAAAATAGAAAAAACACAAAGGGGTTAGTATGACGTAAATGTCGAAAAAACACAAAGGGGTTAGTATGTCGAAAATGTCGAAAAAACACAAAGGGGTAGTATGTCGAAAAATTAGAAAAAACACAAAGGGTTTAGTATGTCGAAAATGGCGAAAAAACACAAAGGGGTTAGTATGTCGAAAATGTCGAAAAAACAAAGGGGTTAGTATGTCAAAAATATCGAAAAAACACAAAGGGGTTAGTATGTCAAAAATTATAAAAAACACAAAGGGGTTAGTATGTCGAAAATGTCGAAAAAACACAAAGGGGTTAGTATGACGTAAATGTCGAAAAAACACAAAGGGGTTAGTATGTCGAAAAATTAGAAAAAACACAAAGGGGTTAGTATGTCGAAAATGGCGAAAAAACACAAAGGGGTTAGTATGTCGAAAATGTCGAAAAAACACAAAGGGGTTAGTATGTCGAAAAAATAGAAAAAACACAAAGGGGTTAGTATGTCAAAAATTATAAAAAACACAAAGGGGTTAGTATGTCGAAAATTAGAAAAAACACAAAGGGGTTAGTATGTCGAAAATGTCGAAAAAACACAAAGGGGTTAGTATGACGTAAATGTCGAAAAAACACAAAGGGGTTAGTATGTCGAAAATGTCGAAAAAACACAAAGGGGTTAGTATGTCGAAAATGTCGAAAAAACACAAAGGGGTTAGTATGTCGAAAATGTCGAAAAAACACAAAGGGGTTAGTATGACGTAAATGTCGAAAAAACACAAAGGGGTTAGTATGTCGAAAAATTAGAAAAAACACAAAGGGGTTAGTATGTCGAAAATGGCGAAAAAACACAAAGGGGTTAGTATGTCGAAAATGTCGAAAAAACACAAAGGGGTTAGTATGTCGAAAAAATAGAAAAAACACAAAGGGGTTAGTATGTCAAAAATTATAAAAAACACAAAGGGGTTAGTATGTCGAAAATTAGAAAAAACACAAAGGGGTTAGTATGTCGAAAATGTCGAAAAAACACAAAGGGGTTAGTATGACGTAAATGTCGAAAAAACACAAAGGGGTTAGTATGTCGAAAATGTCGAAAAAACACAAAGGGGTTAGTATGTCGAAAAATTAGAAAAAACACAAAAGGGTTAGTATGTCGAAAAATTAGAAAAAACACAAAGGGGTTAGTATGTCGAAAAATTAGAAAAAACACAAAGGGGTTAGTATGTCAAAAATGTCGAAAAAACACAAAGGGGTTAGTATGTCGAAAATGTCGAAAAAACACAAAGGGGTTAGTATGACGTAAATGTCGAAAAAACAAAGGGGTTAGTATGTCGAAAAATTAGAAAAAACACAAAGGGGTTAGTATGTCGAAAATGGCGAAAAAACACAAAGGGGTTAGTATGTCAAAAATGTCTAAAAAACACAAAGGGGTTAGTATGTCGAAAAAACACAAAGGGGTTAGTATGTCGTAAATGTCGAAAAAACACAAAGGGGTTAGTATGTCGAAAATGTCGAAAAAACACAAAGGGGTTAGTATGTCGAAAAATTAGAAAAAACACAAAAGGGTTAGTATGTCGAAAAATTAGAAAAAACACAAAGGGGTTAGTATGTCAAAAATTAGAAAAAACAAAGGGGTTAGTATGTCGAAAATGGCGAAAAAACACAAAGGGGTTAGTATGTCGAAAATGGCGAAAAAACACAAAGGGGTTAGTATGTCGAAAATGTCGAAAAAACACAAAGGGGTTAGTATGTCGAAAAATTAGAAAAAACACAAAGGGGTTAGTATGTCAAAAATTAGAAAAAAACACAAAGGGGTTAGTATGTCGAAAATGGCGAAAAAACACAAAGGGGTTAGTATGTCGAAAACGGCGATAAAACACAAAGGGGTTAGTATGTCAAAAATATCGAAAAAACACAAAGAGGTTAGTATGTCGAAAAATTAGAAAAAACACAAAGGGGTTACTATGTCGAAAATTAGAAAAAAACACAAAGGGGTTAGTATGTCGAAAATGTCGAAAAAACACAAAGGGGTTAGTATGACGTAAATGTCGAAAAAACACAAAGGGGTTAGTATGTCGAAAAATTAGAAAAAACACAAAGGGGTTAGTATGTCGAAAATGGCGAAAAAACACAAAGGGGTTAGTATCTCAAAAAAATAGAAAAAACACAAAGGGGTTAGTATGTCAAAAATTAGAAAAAACACAAAGGGTTTAGTATGTCGAAAATGGCGAAAAAACACAAAGGGGTTAGTATGTCGAAAACGGCGATAAAACACAAAGGGGTTAGTATGTCAAAAATATCGAAAAAACACAAAGGGGTTAGTATGTCGAAAAAATAGAAAAAACACAAAGGGGTTAGTATGTCAAAAATTAGAAAAAACACAAAGGGGTTAGTATGTCGAAAATGGCGAAAAAACACAAAGGGGTTAGTATGACGTAAATGTCGAAAAAACACAAAGGGGTTAGTATGTCGAAAAATTAGAAAAAACACAAAGGGGTTAGTATGTCGAAAATGGCGAAAAAACACAAAGGGGTTAGTATGTCAAAAAAATAGAAAAAACACAAAGGGGTTAGTATGTCAAAAATTAGAAAAAACACAAAGGGGTTAGTATGTCGAAAATGGCGAAAAAACACAAAGGGGTTAGTATGTCGAAAATGTCGAAAAAACACAAAGGGGTTAGTATGTCGTAAATGGCGAAAAAACACAAAGGGGTTAGTATGTCGAAAACGGCGATAAAACACAAATGGGTTAGTATGTCAAAAATATCGAAAAAACACAAAGGGGTTAGTATGTCGAAAAAATAGAAAAAACACAAAGGGGTTAGTATGTCAAAAATGTCGAAAAAACACAAAGGGGTTAGTATGTCGAAAATGTCGAAAAAACACAAAGGGGTTAGTATGACGTAAATGTCGAAAAAACAAAGGGGTTAGTATGTCGAAAAATTAGAAAAAACACAAAGGGGTTAGTATGTCGAAAATGGCGAAAAAACACAAAGGGGTTAGTATGTCGAAAATGTCGAAAAAACAAAGGGGTTAGTATGTCAAAAATATCGAAAAAACACAAAGGGGTTAGTATGTCAAAAATTAGAAAAAACACAAAGGGGTTAGTATGTCGAAAATGTCGAAAAAACACAAAGGGGTTAGTATGACGTAAATGTCGAAAAAACACAAAGGGGTTAGTATGTCGAAAATGTCGAAAAAACACAAAGGGGTTAGTATGTCGAAAATGTCGAAAAAACACAAAGGGGTTAGTATGTCGAAAATGTCGAAAAAACACAAAGGGGTTAGTATGTCGAAAACGGCGATAAAACACAAAGGGGTTAGTATGTCAAAAATATCGAAAAAACACAAAGGGGTTAGTATGTCGAAAAAATAGAAAAAACACAAAGGGGTTAGTATGTCAAAAATTAGAAAAAACACAAAGGGTTTAGTATGTCGAAAATGGCGAAAAAACACAAAGGGGTTAGTATGATGTAAATGTGGAAAAAACAAAGGGGTTAGTATGTCGAAAAATTAGAAAAAACACAAAGGGGTTAGTATGTCGAAAATGGCGAAAAAACACAAAGGGGTTAGTATGTCGAAAATGTCGAAAACACAAAGGGGTTAGTATGTCGAAAAAATAGAAAAAACACAAAGGGGTTAGTATGACGTAAATGTCGAAAAAACACAAAGGGGTTAGTATGTCGAAAATGTCGAAAAAACACAAAGGGGTTAGTATGACGTAAATGTCGAAAAAACACAAAGGGGTTAGTATGTCGAAAAATTAGAAAAAACACAAAGGGGTTAGTATGTCAAAAAATTAGAAAAAACACAAAGGGGTTTGTATGTCGAAAATGGCGAAAAAACACAAAGGGGTTAGTATGTCGAAAAAATAGAAAAAACACAAAGGGGTTCGAATGTCGAAAACGGCAATAAAACACAAAGGGGTTAGTATGTCAAAAATATCGAAAAAACACAAAGGGGTTAGTATGTCGAAAAAATAGAACAAACACAAAGGGGTTAGTATGGCGAAAATGGCGAAAAAACTCAAAGGGGTTAGTATGTCGATAATGTCGAAAAAACACAAAGGGGTTAGTATGTCGTAAATGGCGAAAAAACACAAAGGGGTTAGTATGTCGAAAATGTTGAAAAAACACAAAGGGGTTAGTATGTCAAAAATGTCGAAAAAACACAAAGGGGTTAGTATGTCGAAAAAAATAGAAAAAACAAAAAGGGGTTAGTATGGCGAAAATGGCGAAAAAACACAAAGGGGTTAGTATGTCGAAAAAATAGAAAAAACACAAAGGGGTTCGTATGTCGAAAACGGCGATAAAACACAAAGGGGTTAGTATGTCAAAAATATCGAAAAAACACAAAGGGGTTAGTATGTCGAAAAAATAGAAAAAACACAAAGGGGTTAGTATGGCGAAAATGGCGAAAAAACACAAAGGGGTTAGTATGTCGATAATGTCGAAAAAACACAAAGGGGTTAGTATGTCGTAAATGGCGAAAAAAACACAAAGGGGTTAGTATGTCGAAAAATTAGAAAAAACACAAAGGGGTTAGTATGACGTAAATGTCGAAAAAACAAAGGGGTTAGTATGTCGAAAAATTAGAAAAAACACAAAGGGGTTAGTATGTCGAAAAATTAGAAAAAACACAAAGGGGTTAGTAAGTCGAAAATGTCGAAAAAACACAAAGGGGTTAGTATGTCGAAAATGTCGAAAAAACACAAAGGGGTTAGTATAACGAAAATGTCGAAAAAACACAAAGGGGTTAGTATGTCGTAAATGTCGAAAAAACACAAAGGGGTAAGTATGTCGAAAAATTAGAAAAAACACAAAGGGGTTAGTATGTCGAAAATGTCGAAAAAACACAAAGGGGTTAGTATGTCGTAAAAATAGAAAAAACACAAAGGGGTTAGTATGTCGAAAATGTCGAAAAAACACAAAGGGGTTAGTATGTCGAAAATGTCGAAAAAACACAAAGGGGTTAGTATGTCGAAAACGGCGATAAAACACAAAGGGGTTAGTATGTCGAAAAATTAGAAAAAACACAAAGGGGTTAGTATGTCGAAAATGTCGAAAAAACACAAAGGGGTTAGTATGTCGAAAAATTAGAAAAAACACAAAAGGGTTAGTATGTCGAAAAATTAGAAAAAACACAAAGGGGTTAGTATGTCGAAAATGTCGAAAAAACACAAAGGGGTTAGTATGTCGAAAAATTAGAAAAAACACAAAAGGGTTAGTATGTCGAAAAATTAGAAAAAACACAAAGGGGTTAGTATGTCGAAAATGTCGAAAAAAAGCAAAGGGGTTAGTATGTCGAAAATGTCGAAAAAACACAAAGGGGTTAGTATGTCGTAAATGTCGAAAAAACACAAAGGGGTTAGTATGTCGAAAAATTAGAAAAAACACAAAGGGGTTAGTATGTCGAAAATGTCGAAAAAACACAAAGGGGTTAGTATGTCGAAAATGTCGAAAAAACACAAAGGGGTTAGTATGTTGAAAAAATAGAAAAAACACAAAGGGGTTAGTATGTCGAAAATGGCGAAAAAACACAAATGGGTTGGTATGTCGAAAAAATAGAAAAAACACAAAGGGGTTCGTATGTCGAAAACGGCGATAAAACACAAAGGGGTTAGTATGTCAAAAATATCGAAAAAACACAAAGGGGTTAGATGTCGAAAAAATAGAAAAAACACAAAGGGGTTAGTATGTCAAAAATTAGAAAAAACACAAAGGGTTTAGTATGTCGAAAATGTCGAAAAAACACAAAGGGGTTAGTATGTCGATAATGTCGAAAAAACACAAAGGGGTTAGTATGTCGAAAAATTAGAAAAAACACAAAGGGTTTAGTATGTCGAAAATGTCGAAAAAACACAAGGGGTTAGTATGTCGATAATGTCGAAAAAACACAAAGGGGTTAGTATGTCGTAAATGGCGAAAAAACACAAAGGGGTTAGTATGTCGAAAAATTAGAAAAAACACAAAGGGGTTAGTATGTCGAAAATGTCGATAAAACACAAAGTTAGTATGTCAAAAATATCGAAAAAACACAAAGGGGTTAGTATGTCAAAAATTAGAAAAAACACAAAGGGGTTAGTATGTCGAAAAATTAGAAAAAACACAAAGGGTTTAGTATGTCGAAAATGTCGAAAAAACACAAAGGGGTTAGTATGTCGTAAATGGCGAAAAAACACAAAGGGGTAGTATGTCGAAAAATTAGAAAAAACACAAAGGGTTTAGTATGTCAAAAATGTCGAAAAAACACAAAGGGGTTAGTATGTCAAAAATGTCGAAAAAACACAAAGGGGTTAGTATGTCGTAAATGTCGAAAAAACACAAAGGGGTTAGTATGTCGAAAATGTCGAAAAAACACAAAGGGGTTAGTATGTCGAAAATGTCGAAAAAACACAAATGGGTTTGTATGTCGAAAATGTCGAAAAAACACAAAGGGGTTTGTATGTCGAAAATGGCGAAAAAACACAAAGGGGTTAGTATGTCGTAAAAATAGAAAAAACACAAAGGGGTTAGTATGTCAAAAATTAGAAAAAACACAAAGGGGTTTGTATGTCGAAAATGGCGAAAAAACACAAAGGGGTTAGTATGTCGTAAAAATAGAAAAAACACAAAGGGGTTAGTATGTCGAAAATGTCGAAAAAACACAAAGGGGTTAGTATGTCGAAAAATTAGAAAAAACACAAAGGGGTTAGTATGTCGAAAATGTCGAAAAAACACAAAGGGGTTAGTATGTCGAAAATGTCGAAAAAACACAAAGGGGTTAGTATGTCGAAAATGTCGAAAAAACACAAAGGGGTTAGTATGTCGAAAACGGCGATAAAACACAAAGGGGTTAGTATGTCAAAAATATCGAAAAAACACAAAGGGGTTAGTATGACGTAAATGTCGAAAAAACACAAAGGGGTTAGTATGACGTAAATGTGGAAAAAACAAAGGGGTTAGTATGTCGAAAAATTAGAAAAAACACAAAGGGGTTAGTATGTCGAAAATGGCGAAAAAACACAAAGGGGTTAGTATGTCGAAAATGTCGAAAAAACAAAGGGGTTAGTATGTCAAAAATATCGAAAAAACACAAAGGGGTTAGTATGTCAAAAATTAGAAAAAACACAAAGGGGTTAGTATGTCGAAAATGTTGAAAAAACACAAAGGGGTTAGTATGTCAAAAATTAGAAAAAAACACAAAGGGGTTAGTATGTCAAAAATATCGAAAAAACACAAAGGGGTTAGTATGTCGAAAATGGCGAAAAAACACAAAGGGGTTAGTATGTCGAAAACGGCGATAAAACACAAAGGGGTTAGTATGTCAAAAATATCGAAAAAACACAAAGAGGTTAGTATGTCGAAAATGTCGAAAAAACACAAAGGGGTTAGTATGTCGAAAAATTAGAAAAAACACAAAGGGGTTAGTATGTCGAAAATGGCGAAAAAACACAAAGGGGTTAGTATCTCAAAAAAATAGAAAAAACACAAAGGGGTTAGTATGTCAAAAATTAGAAAAAACACAAAGGGTTTAGTATGTCGAAAATGGCGAAAAAACACAAAGGGGTTAGTATGACGTAAATGTCGAAAAAACACAAAGGGGTTAGTATGTCGAAAATGTCGAAAAAACACAAAGGGGTTAGTATGTCGAAAATGTCGAAAAAACACAAAGGGGTTAGTATGTCGAAAATGTCGAAAAAACACAAAGGGGTTAGTATGTCGAAAACGGCGATAAAACACAAAGGGGTTAGTATGTCAAAAATATCGAAAAAACACAAAGGGGTTAGTATGTCGAAAAAATAGAAAAAACACAAAGGGGTTAGTATGTCAAAAATTAGAAAAAACACAAAGGGGTTAGTATGTCGAAAATGGCGAAAAAACACAAAGGGGTTAGTATGACGTAAATGTCGAAAAAACACAAAGGGGTTAGTATGTCGAAAAATTAGAAAAAACACAAAGGGGTTAGTATGTCGAAAATGGCGAAAAAACACAAAGGGGTTAGTATGTCAAAAAAATAGAAAAAACACAAAGGGGTTAGTATGTCAAAAATTAGAAAAAACACAAAGGGGTTAGTATGTCGAAAATGGCGAAAAAACACAAAGGGGTTAGTATGTCGAAAATGTCGAAAAAACACAAAGGGGTTAGTATGTCGTAAATGGCGAAAAAACACAAAGGGGTTAGTATGTCGAAAACGGCGATAAAACACAAATGGGTTAGTATGTCAAAAATATCGAAAAAACACAAAGGGGTTAGTATGTCGAAAAAATAGAAAAAACACAAAGGGGTTAGTATGTCAAAAATGTCGAAAAAACACAAAGGGGTTAGTATGTCGAAAATGTCGAAAAAACACAAAGGGGTTAGTATGACGTAAATGTCGAAAAAACAAAGGGGTTAGTATGTCGAAAAATTAGAAAAAACACAAAGGGGTTAGTATGTCGAAAATGGCGAAAAAACACAAAGGGGTTAGTATGTCGAAAATGTCGAAAAAACAAAGGGGTTAGTATGTCAAAAATATCGAAAAAACACAAAGGGGTTAGTATGTCAAAAATTAGAAAAAACACAAAGGGGTTAGTATGTCAAAAATTAGAAAAAACACAAAGGGGTTAGTATGTCGAAAATGTCGAAAAAACACAAAGGGGTTAGTATGACGTAAATGTCGAAAAAACACAAAGGGGTTAGTATGTCGAAAATGTCGAAAAAACACAAAGGGGTTAGTATGTCGAAAACGGCGATAAAACACAAAGGGGTTAGTATGTCAAAAATATCGAAAAAACACAAAGGGGTTAGTATGTCGAAAAAATAGAAAAAACACAAAGGGGTTAGTATGTCAAAAATTAGAAAAAACACAAAGGGTTTAGTATGTCGAAAATGTCGAAAAAACACAAAGGGGTTAGTATGACGTAAATGTGGAAAAAACAAAGGGGTTAGTATGTCGAAAAATTAGAAAAAACACAAAGGGGTTAGTATGTCGAAAATGGCGAAAAAACACAAAGGGGTTAGTATGTCGAAAATGTCGAAAACACAAAGGGGTTAGTATGTCGAAAAAATAGAAAAAACACAAAGGGGTTAGTATGACGTAAATGTCGAAAAAACACAAAGGGGTTAGTATGTCGAAAATGTCGAAAAAACACAAAGGGGTTAGTATGACGTAAATGTCGAAAAAACACAAAGGGGTTAGTATGTCGAAAAATTAGAAAAAACACAAAGGGGTTAGTATGTCAAAAAATTAGAAAAAACACAAAGGGGTTTGTATGTCGAAAATGGCGAAAAAACACAAAGGGGTTAGTATGTCGAAAAAATAGAAAAAACACAAAGGGGTTCGAATGTCGAAAACGGCAATAAAACACAAAGGGGTTAGTATGTCAAAAATATCGAAAAAACACAAAGGGGTTAGTATGTCGAAAAAATAGAACAAACACAAAGGGGTTAGTATGGCGAAAATGGCGAAAAAACTCAAAGGGGTTAGTATGTCGATAATTTCGAAAAAACACAAAGGGGTTAGTATGTCGTAAATGGCGAAAAAACACAAAGGGGTTAGTATGTCGAAAATGTTGAAAAAACACAAAGGGGTTAGTATGTCAAAAATGTCGAAAAAACACAAAGGGGTTAGTATGTCGAAAAAAATAGAAAAAACAAAAAGGGGTTAGTATGGCGAAAATGGCGAAAAAACACAAAGGGGTTAGTATGTCGAAAAAATAGAAAAAACACAAAGGGGTTCGTATGTCGAAAACGGCGATAAAACACAAAGGGGTTAGTATGTCAAAAATATCGAAAAAACACAAAGGGGTTAGTATGTCGAAAAAATAGAAAAAACACAAAGGGGTTAGTATGGCGAAAATGGCGAAAAAACACAAAGGGGTTAGTATGTCGATAATGTCGAAAAAACACAAAGGGGTTAGTATGTCGTAAATGGCGAAAAAACACAAAGGGGTTAGTATGTCGAAAAATTAGAAAAAACACAAAGGGGTTAGTATGACGTAAATGTCGAAAAAACAAAGGGGTTAGTATGTCGAAAAATTAGAAAAAACACAAAGGGGTTAGTATGTCGAAAAATTAGAAAAAACACAAAGGGGTTAGTATGTCGAAAATGTCGAAAAAACACAAAGGGGTTAGTATGTCGAAAAATTAGAAAAAACACAAAGGGGTTAGTATGTCGAAAATGTCGAAAAAACACAAAGGGGTTAGTATGTCGAAAAATTAGAAAAAACACAAAGGGGTTAGTATGTCGAAAATGTCGAAAAAAAGCAAAGGGGTTAGTATGTCGAAAATGTCGAAAAAACACAAAGGGGTTAGTATGTCGAAAATGTCGAAAAAACACAAAGGGGTTAGTATGTCGAAAATGTCGAAAAAACACAAAGGGGTTAGTATGTCGAAAACGGCGATAAAACACAAAGGGGTTAGTATGTCGAAAAATTAGAAAAAACACAAAGGGGTTAGTATGTCGAAAATGTCGAAAAAAAGCAAAGGGGTTAGTATGTCGAAAATGTCGAAAAAACACAAAGGGGTTAGTATGTCGTAAATGTCGAAAAAACACAAAGGGGTTAGTATGTCGAAAAATTAGAAAAAACACAAAGGGGTTAGTATGTCGAAAATGTCGAAAAAACACAAAGGGGTTAGTATGTCGAAAATGTCGAAAAAACACAAAGGGGTTAGTATGTTGAAAAAATAGAAAAAACACAAAGGGGTTAGTATGTCGAAAATGGCGAAAAAACACAAATGGGTTGGTATGTCGAAAAAATAGAAAAAACACAAAGGGGTTCGTATGTCGAAAACGGCGATAAAACACAAAGGGGTTAGTATGTCAAAAATATCGAAAAAACACAAAGGGGTTAGATGTCGAAAAAATAGAAAAAACACAAAGGGGTTAGTATGTCAAAAATTAGAAAAAACACAAAGGGTTTAGTATGTCGAAAATGTCGAAAAAACACAAAGGGGTTAGTATGTCGATAATGTCGAAAAAACACAAAGGGGTTAGTATGTCGAAAAATTAGAAAAAACACAAAGGGTTTAGTATGTCGAAAATGTCGAAAAAACACAAGGGGTTAGTATGTCGATAATGTCGAAAAAACACAAAGGGGTTAGTATGTCGTAAATGGCGAAAAAACACAAAGGGGTTAGTATGTCGAAAAATTAGAAAAAACACAAAGGGGTTAGTATGTCGAAAATGTCGATAAAACACAAAGTTAGTATGTCAAAAATATCGAAAAAACACAAAGGGGTTAGTATGTCAAAAATTAGAAAAAACACAAAGGGGTTAGTATGTCGAAAAATTAGAAAAAACACAAAGGGTTTAGTATGTCGAAAATGTCGAAAAAACACAAAGGGGTTAGTATGTCGTAAATGGCGAAAAAACACAAAGGGGTAGTATGTCGAAAAATTAGAAAAAACACAAAGGGTTTAGTATGTCAAAAATGTCGAAAAAACACAAAGGGGTTAGTATGTCGAAAATGTCGAAAAAACACAAAGGGGTTAGTATGTCGAAAATGTCGAAAAAACACAAAGGGGTTAGTATGTCGAAAATGTCGAAAAAACACAAATGGGTTTGTATGTCGAAAATGTCGAAAAAACACAAAGGGGTTTGTATGTCGAAAATGGCGGAAAAACACAAAGGGGTTAGTATGTCGTAAAAATAGAAAAAACACAAAGGGGTTAGTATGTCAAAAATTAGAAAAAACACAAAGGGGTTTGTATGTCGAAAATGGCGAAAAAACACAAAGGGGTTAGTATGTCGTAAAAATAGAAAAAACACAAAGGGGTTAGTATGTCAAAAATTAGAAAAAACACAAAGGGGTTAGTATGTCGTAAAAATAGAAAAAACACAAAGGGGTTAGTATGTCAAAAATTAGAAAAAACACAAAGGGTTAGTATGTCGAAAATGTCGAAAAAACACAAAGGGGTTAGTATGTCGAAAATGTCGAAAAAACACAAAGGGGTTAGTATGTCGAAAACGGCGATAAAACACAAAGGGGTTAGTATGTCAAAAATATCAAAAAAACACAAAGGGGTTAGTATGTTGAAAAAATAGAAAAAACACAAAGGGGTTAGTATGTCGAAAATGTCGAAAAAACACAAAGGGGTTAGTATGTCGAAAAATTAGAAAAAACACAAAGGGGTTAGTATGTCGAAAATGTCGAAAAAACACAAAGGGGTTAGTATGTCGAAAATGTCGAAAAAACACAAAGGGGTTAGTATGTCGAAAATGTCGAAAAAACACAAAGGGGTTAGTATGTCGAAAACGGCGATAAAACACAAAGGGGTTAGTATGTCAAAAATATCGAAAAAACACAAAGGGGTTAGTATGACGTAAATGTCGAAAAAACACAAAGGGGTTAGTATGACGTAAATGTGGAAAAAACAAAGGGGTTAGTATGTCGAAAAATTAGAAAAAACACAAAGGGGTTAGTATGTCGAAAATGGCGAAAAAACACAAAGGGGTTAGTATGTCGAAAATGTCGAAAAAACAAAGGGGTTAGTATGTCAAAAATATCGAAAAAACACAAAGGGGTTAGTATGTCAAAAATTAGAAAAAACACAAAGGGGTTAGTATGTCGAAAATGTTGAAAAAACACAAAGGGGTTAGTATGACGTAAATGTGGAAAAAACAAAGGGGTTAGTATGTCGAAAAATTAGAAAAAACACAAAGGGGTTAGTATGTCGAAAATGGCGAAAAAACACAAAGGGGTTAGTATGTCGAAAATGTCGAAAAAACACAAAGGGGTTAGTATGTCAAAAATATCGAAAAAACACAAAGGGGTTAGTATGTCGAAAAAATAGAAAAAACACAAAGGGGTTAGTATGACGTAAATGTCGAAAAAACACAAAGGGGTTAGTATGTCGAAAATGTCGAAAAAACACAAAGGGGTTAGTATGACGTAAATGTCGAAAAAACACAAAGGGGTTAGTATGTCAAAAATATCGAAAAAACACAAAGGGGTTAGTATGTCGAAAAATTAGAAAAAACACAAAGGGGTTAGTATGTCGAAAATGGCGAAAAAACACAAAGGGGTTAGTATGTCGAAAATGTCGAAAAAACACAAAGGGATTAGTATGTCAAAAATATCGAAAAAACACAAAGGGGTTAGTATGTCAAAAATTAGAAAAAACACAAAGGGGTTAGTATGTCGAAAATTAGAAAAAACACAAAGGGGTTAGTGTGTCGAAAATGTCGAAAAAACACAAAGGGGTTAGTATGACGTAAATGTCAAAAAAACACAAAGGGGTTAGTATGTCGAAAATGTCGAAAAAACACAAAGGGGTTAGTATGTCGAAAATGTCGAAAAAACACAAAGGGGTTAGTATGTCGAAAATGTCGAAAAAACACAAAGGGGTTAGTATGTCGAAAATGTCGAAAAAACACAAAGGGGTTAGTATGTCGAAAAAATAGAAAAAACACAAAGGGGTTAGTATGTCAAAAATTAGAAAAAACACAAAGGGTTTAGTATGTCGAAAATGGCGAAAAAACACAAAGGGGTTAGTATGTCGAAAATGTCGAAAAAACACAAAGGGGTTAGTATGTCGAAAAATTAGAAAAAACACAAAGGGGTTAGTATGTCGAAAATGGGGAAAAAACACAAAGGGGTTAGTATGTCCAAAATGTCGAAAAAACACAAAGGGGTTAGTATGTCGAAAAAATAGAAAAAACACAAAGGGGTTAGTATGTCAAAAATTAGAAAAAACACAAAGGGGTTAGTATGTCGAAAATTAGAAAAAACACAAAGGGGTTAGTATGTCGAAAATGTCGAAAAAACACAAAGGGGTTAGTATGTCGAAAATGTCGAAAAAACACAAAGGGGTTAGTATGTCAAAAATGTCGAAAAAACACAAAGGGGTTAGTATGTCGTAAATGTCGAAAAAACACAAAGGGGTTAGTATGTCGAAAATGTCGAAAAAACACAAAGGGGTTAGTATGTCGAAAATGTCGAAAAAACAGAAATGGGTTTGTATGTCGAAAATGTCGAAAAAACACAAAGGGGTTTGTATGTCGAAAATGGCGAAAAAACACAAAGGGGTTAGTATGTCGTAAAAATAGAAAAAACACAAAGGGGTTAGTATGTCAAAAATTAGAAAAAACACAAAGGGGTTTGTATGTCGAAAATGGCGAAAAAACACAAAGGGGTTAGTATGTCGTAAAAATAGAAAAAACACAAAGGGGTTAGTATGTCAAAAATTAGAAAAAACACAAAGGGGTTAGTATGTCGTAAAAATAGAAAAAACACAAAGGGGTTAGTATGTCAAAAATTAGAAAAAACACAAAGGGGTTAGTATGTCGAAAATGTCGAAAAAACACAAAGGGGTTAGTATGTCGAAAATGTCGAGAAAACACAAAGGGGTTAGTATGTCAAAAATATCAAAAAAACACAAAGGGGTTAGTATGTCGAAAATGTCGAAAAAACACAAAGGGGTTAGTATGTCGAAAATGTCGAAAAAACACAAAGGGGTTAGTATGTCGAAAATGTCGAAAAAACACAAAGGGGTTAGTATGTCGAAAACGGCGATAAAACACAAAGGGGTTAGTATGTCGTAAATGTCGAAAAAACACAAAGGGGTTAGTATGTCGAAAATGTCGAAAAAACACAAAGGGGTTAGTATGTCGAAAATGTCGAAAAAACACAAATGGGTTTGTATGTCGAAAATGTCGAAAAAACACAAAGGGGTTTGTATGTCGAAAATGGCGAAAAAACACAAAGGGGTTAGTATGTCGTAAAAATAGAAAAAACACAAAGGGGTTAGTATGTCAAAAATTAGAAAAAACACAAAGGGGTTTGTATGTCGAAAATGGCGAAAAAACACAAAGGGGTTAGTATGTCGTAAAAATAGAAAAAACACAAAGGGGTTAGTATGTCAAAAATTAGAAAAAACACAAAGGGGTTAGTATGTCGTAAAAATAGAAAAAACACAAAGGGGTTAGTATGTCAAAAATTAGAAAAAACACAAAGGGGTTAGTATGTCGAAAATGTCGAAAAAACACAAAGGGGTTAGTATGTCGAAAATGTCGAAAAAACACAAAGGGGTTAGTATGTCGAAAACGGCGATAAAACACAAAGGGGTTAGTATGTCAAAAATATCAAAAAAACACAAAGGGGTTAGTATGTTGAAAAAATAGAAAAAACACAAAGGGGTTAGTATGTCGAAAATGTCGAAAAAACACAAAGGGGTTAGTATGTCGAAAAATTAGAAAAAACACAAAGGGGTTAGTATGTCGAAAATGTCGAAAAAACACAAAGGGGTTAGTATGTCGAAAATGTCGAAAAAACACAAAGGGGTTAGTATGTCGAAAATGTCGAAAAAACACAAAGGGGTTAGTATGTCGAAAACGGCGATAAAACACAAAGGGGTTAGTATGTCAAAAATATCGAAAAAACACAAAGGGGTTAGTATGACGTAAATGTCGAAAAAACACAAAGGGGTTAGTATGACGTAAATGTGGAAAAAACAAAGGGGTTAGTATGTCGAAAAATTAGAAAAAACACAAAGGGGTTAGTATGTCGAAAATGGCGAAAAAACACAAAGGGGTTAGTATGTCGAAAATGTCGAAAAAACACAAAGGGGTTAGTATGTCAAAAATATCGAAAAAACACAAAGGGGTTAGTATGTCGAAAAAATAGAAAAAACACAAAGGGGTTAGTATGACGTAAATGTCGAAAAAACACAAAGGGGTTAGTATGTCGAAAATGTCGAAAAAACACAAAGGGGTTAGTATGACGTAAATGTCGAAAAAACACAAAGGGATTAGTATGTCAAAAATATCGAAAAAACACAAAGGGGTTAGTATGTCGAAAAATTAGAAAAAACACAAAGGGGTTAGTATGTCGAAAATGGCGAAAAAACACAAAGGGATTAGTATGTCAAAAATATCGAAAAAACACAAAGGGGTTAGTATGTCAAAAATTAGAAAAAACACAAAGGGGTTAGTATGTCGAAAATTAGAAAAAACACAAAGGGGTTAGTATGTCGAAAATGTCGAAAAAACACAAAGGGGTTAGTATGACGTAAATGTCAAAAAAACACAAAGGGGTTAGTATGTCGAAAATGTCGAAAAAACACAAAGGGGTTAGTATGTCGAAAATGTCGAAAAAACACAAAGGGGTTAGTATGTCGAAAATGTCGAAAAAACACAAAGGGGTTAGTATGTCGAAAATGTCGAAAAAACACAAAGGGGTTAGTATGTCGAAAAAATAGAAAAAACACAAAGGGGTTAGTATGTCAAAAATTAGAAAAAACACAAAGGGTTTAGTATGTCGAAAATGTCGAAAAA
Organism: Urocampus carinirostris; assembly: GCF_059441175.1. NCBI lineage: Eukaryota > Metazoa > Chordata > Actinopteri > Syngnathiformes > Syngnathidae > Urocampus > Urocampus carinirostris. Next base: position 2,570,683 of record NC_142364.1, read on the forward strand.
ACACAAAGGGGTTAGTATGTCGAAAATGTCGAAAAAACACAAAGGGGTTAGTATGTCGAAAAAATAGAAAAAACACAAAGGGGTTAGTATGTCAAAAATTAGAAAAAACACAAAGGGTTTAGTATGTCGAAAATGGCGAAAAAACACAAAGGGGTTAGTATGTCGAAAATGTCGAAAAAACACAAAGGGGTTAGTATGTCGAAAAATTAGAAAAAACACAAAGGGGTTAGTATGTCGAAAATGGGGAAAAAACACAAAGGGGTTAGTATGTCCAAAATGTCGAAAAAACACAAAGGGGTTAGTATGTCGAAAAAATAGAAAAAACACAAAGGGGTTAGTATGTCAAAAATTAGAAAAAACACAAAGGGGTTAGTATGTCGAAAATTAGAAAAAACACAAAGGGGTTAGTATGTCGAAAATGTCGAAAAAACACAAAGGGGTTAGTATGTCGAAAATGTCGAAAAAACACAAAGGGGTTAGTATGTCGAAAAAATAGAAAAAACACAAAGGGGTTAGTATGTCAAAAATTAGAAAAAACACAAAGGGGTTAGTATGTCGAAAATTAGAAAAAACACAAAGGGGTTAGTATGTCGAAAAAATAGAAAAAACACAAAGGGGTTAGTATGTCGAAAATGTCGAAAAAACACAAAGGGGTTAGTATGTCGAAAAAATAGAAAAAACACAAAGGGGTTAGTATGTCAAAAATTAGAAAAAACACAAAGGGGTTAGTATGTCAAAAATGTCTAAAAAACACAAAGGGGTTAGTATGTCGAAAAAACACAAAGGGGTTAGTATGTCGTAAATTAGAAAAAACACAAAGGGGTTAGTATGTCGAAAATGTCGAAAAAACACAAAGGGGTTAGTATGTCGAAAATGTCGAAAAAACACAAAGGGGTTAGTATGTCGAAAAAATAGAAAAAACACAAAGGGGTTAGTATGTCGAAAAAATAAAAAAAACACAAAGGGGTTAGTATGTCGAAAATGTCGAAAAAACACAAAGGGGTTAGTATGTCGAAAATGTCGAAAAAACACAAAGGGGTTAGTATGTCGAAAAAATAGAAAAAACACAAAGGGGTTAGTATGTCGAAAATGTCGAAAAAACACAAAGGGGTTAGTATGTCGAAAATGTCGAAAAAACACAAAGGGGTTAGTATGTCGAAAACGGCGATAAAACACAAAGGGGTTAGTATGTCAAAAATATCGAAAAAACACAAAGGGGTTAGTATGACGTAAATGTGGAAAAAACAAAGGGGTTAGTATGTCGAAAAAATAGAAAAAACACAAAGGGGTTAGTATGTCAAAAATTAGAAAAAACACAAAGGGTTTAGTATGTCGAAAATGTCGAAAAAACACAAAGGGGTTAGTATGACGTAAATGTGGAAAAAACAAAGGGGTTAGTATGTCGAAAAATTAGAAAAAACACAAAGGGGTTAGTATGTCGAAAATGGCGAAAAAACACAAAGGGGTTAGTATGTCGAAAATGTCGAAAAAACAAAGGGGTTAGTATGTCAAAAATTAGAAAAAACACAAAGGGGTTAGTATGTCGAAAATGTCGAAAAAACACAAAGGGGTTAGTATGACGTAAATGTTGAAAAAACACAAAGGGGTTAGTATGACGTAAATGTGGAAAAAACAAAGGGGTTAGTATGTCGAAAAATTAGAAAAAACACAAAGGGGTTAGTATGTCGAAAATGGCGAAAAAACACAAAGGGGTTAGTATGTCGAAAATGTCGAAAAAACACAAAGGGGTTAGTATGTCATAAATATCGAAAAAACACAAAGGGGTTAGTATGTCGAAAAAATAGAAAAAACACAAAGGGGTTAGTATGACGTAAATGTCGAAAAAACACAAAGGGGTTAGTATGTCGAAAATGTCGAAAAAACACAAAGGGGTAGTATGTCGAAAAATTAGAAAAAACACAAAGGGTTTAGTATGTCGAAAATGGCGAAAAAACACAAAGGGGTTAGTATGTCGAAAATGTCGAAAAAACAAAGGGGTTAGTATGTCAAAAATATCGAAAAAACACAAAGGGGTTAGTATGTCAAAAATTATAAAAAACACAAAGGGGTTAGTATGTCGAAAATGTCGAAAAAACACAAAGGGGTTAGTATGACGTAAATGTCGAAAAAACACAAAGGGGTTAGTATGTCGAAAAATTAGAAAAAACACAAAGGGGTTAGTATGTCGAAAATGGCGAAAAAACACAAAGGGGTTAGTATGTCGAAAATGTCGAAAAAACACAAAGGGGTTAGTATGTCGAAAAAATAGAAAAAACACAAAGGGGTTAGTATGTCAAAAATTATAAAAAACACAAAGGGGTTAGTATGTCGAAAATTAGAAAAAACACAAAGGGGTTAGTATGTCGAAAATGTCGAAAAAACACAAAGGGGTTAGTATGACGTAAATGTCGAAAAAACACAAAGGGGTTAGTATGTCGAAAATGTCGAAAAAACACAAAGGGGTTAGTATGTCGAAAATGTCGAAAAAACACAAAGGGGTTAGTATGTCGAAAATGTCGAAAAAACACAAAGGGGTTAGTATGACGTAAATGTCGAAAAAACACAAAGGGGTTAGTATGTCGAAAAATTAGAAAAAACACAAAGGGGTTAGTATGTCGAAAATGGCGAAAAAACACAAAGGGGTTAGTATGTCGAAAATGTCGAAAAAACACAAAGGGGTTAGTATGTCGAAAAAATAGAAAAAACACAAAGGGGTTAGTATGTCAAAAATTATAAAAAACACAAAGGGGTTAGTATGTCGAAAATTAGAAAAAACACAAAGGGGTTAGTATGTCGAAAATGTCGAAAAAACACAAAGGGGTTAGTATGACGTAAATGTCGAAAAAACACAAAGGGGTTAGTATGTCGAAAATGTCGAAAAAACACAAAGGGGTTAGTATGTCGAAAAATTAGAAAAAACACAAAAGGGTTAGTATGTCGAAAAATTAGAAAAAACACAAAGGGGTTAGTATGTCGAAAAATTAGAAAAAACACAAAGGGGTTAGTATGTCAAAAATGTCGAAAAAACACAAAGGGGTTAGTATGTCGAAAATGTCGAAAAAACACAAAGGGGTTAGTATGACGTAAATGTCGAAAAAACAAAGGGGTTAGTATGTCGAAAAATTAGAAAAAACACAAAGGGGTTAGTATGTCGAAAATGGCGAAAAAACACAAAGGGGTTAGTATGTCAAAAATGTCTAAAAAACACAAAGGGGTTAGTATGTCGAAAAAACACAAAGGGGTTAGTATGTCGTAAATGTCGAAAAAACACAAAGGGGTTAGTATGTCGAAAATGTCGAAAAAACACAAAGGGGTTAGTATGTCGAAAAATTAGAAAAAACACAAAAGGGTTAGTATGTCGAAAAATTAGAAAAAACACAAAGGGGTTAGTATGTCAAAAATTAGAAAAAACAAAGGGGTTAGTATGTCGAAAATGGCGAAAAAACACAAAGGGGTTAGTATGTCGAAAATGGCGAAAAAACACAAAGGGGTTAGTATGTCATAAATGTCGAAAAAACACAAAGGGGTTAGTATGTCGAAAAAATAGAAAAAACACAAAGGGGTTAGTATGTCAAAAATTAGAAAAAACACAAAGGGGTTAGTATGTCGAAAATTAGAAAAAACACAAAGGGGTTAGTATGTCGAAAATGTCGAAAAAACACAAAGGGGTTAGTATGTCGAAAATGTCGAAAAAACACAAAGGGGTTAGTATGTCGAAAAAATAGAAAAAACACAAAGGGGTTAGTATGTCAAAAATTAGAAAAAACACAAAGGGGTTAGTATGTCGAAAATTAGAAAAAACACAAAGGGGTTAGTATGTCGAAAAAATAGAAAAAACACAAAGGGGTTAGTATGTCGAAAATGTCGAAAAAACACAAAGGGGTTAGTATGTCGAAAAAATAGAAAAAACACAAAGGGGTTAGTATGTCAAAAATTAGAAAAAACACAAAGGGGTTAGTATGTCAAAAATGTCTAAAAAACACAAAGGGGTTAGTATGTCGAAAAAACACAAAGGGGTTAGTATGTCGTAAATTAGAAAAAACACAAAGGGGTTAGTATGTCGAAAATGTCGAAAAAACACAAAGGGGTTAGTATGTCGAAAATGTCGAAAAAACACAAAGGGGTTAGTATGTCGAAAAAATAGAAAAAACACAAAGGGGTTAGTATGTCGAAAAAATAAAAAAAACACAAAGGGGTTAGTATGTCGAAAATTAGAAAAAACACAAAGGGGTTAGTATGTCGAAAATGTCGAAAAAACACAAAGGGGTTAGTATGTCGAAAATGTCGAAAAAACACAAAGGGGTTAGTATGTCGAAAAAATAGAAAAAACACAAAGGGGTTAGTATGTCGAAAATGTCGAAAAAACACAAAGGGGTTAGTATGTCGAAAATGTCGAAAAAACACAAAGGGGTTAGTATGTCGAAAACGGCGATAAAACACAAAGGGGTTAGTATGTCAAAAATATCGAAAAAACACAAAGGGGTTAGTATGACGTAAATGTCGAAAAAACACAAAGGGGTTAGTATGACGTAAATGTGGAAAAAACAAAGGGGTTAGTATGTCGAAAAAATAGAAAAAACACAAAGGGGTTAGTATGTCAAAAATTAGAAAAAACACAAAGGGTTTAGTATGTCGAAAATGTCGAAAAAACACAAAGGGGTTAGTATGACGTAAATGTGGAAAAAACAAAGGGGTTAGTATGTCGAAAAATTAGAAAAAACACAAAGGGGTTAGTATGTCGAAAATGGCGAAAAAACACAAAGGGGTTAGTATGTCGAAAATGTCGAAAAAACAAAGGGGTTAGTATGTCAAAAATATCGAAAAAACACAAAGGGGTTAGTATGTCAAAAATTAGAAAAAACACAAAGGGGTTAGTATGTCGAAAATGTCGAAAAAACACAAAGGGGTTAGTATGACGTAAATGTTGAAAAAACACAAAGGGGTTAGTATGACGTAAATGTGGAAAAAACAAAGGGGTTAGTATGTCGAAAAATTAGAAAAAACACAAAGGGGTTAGTATGTCGAAAATGGCGAAAAAACACAAAGGGGTTAGTATGTCGAAAATGTCGAAAAAACACAAAGGGGTTAGTATGTCATAAATATCGAAAAAACACAAAGGGGTTAGTATGTCGAAAAAATAGAAAAAACACAAAGGGGTTAGTATGACGTAAATGTCGAAAAAACACAAAGGGGTTAGTATGTCGAAAATGTCGAAAAAACACAAAGGGGTAGTATGTCGAAAAATTAGAAAAAACACAAAGGGTTTAGTATGTCGAAAATGGCGAAAAAACACAAAGGGGTTAGTATGTCGAAAATGTCGAAAAAACAAAGGGGTTAGTATGTCAAAAATATCGAAAAAACACAAAGGGGTTAGTATGTCAAAAATTATAAAAAACACAAAGGGGTTAGTATGTCGAAAATGTCGAAAAAACACAAAGGGGTTAGTATGACGTAAATGTCGAAAAAACACAAAGGGGTTAGTATGTCGAAAAATTAGAAAAAACACAAAGGGGTTAGTATGTCGAAAATGGCGAAAAAACACAAAGGGGTTAGTATGTCGAAAATGTCGAAAAAACACAAAGGGGTTAGTATGTCGAAAAAATAGAAAAAACACAAAGGGGTTAGTATGTCAAAAATTATAAAAAACACAAAGGGGTTAGTATGTCGAAAATTAGAAAAAACACAAAGGGGTTAGTATGTCGAAAATGTCGAAAAAACACAAAGGGGTTAGTATGACGTAAATGTCGAAAAAACACAAAGGGGTTAGTATGTCGAAAATGTCGAAAAAACACAAAGGGGTTAGTATGTCGAAAATGTCGAAAAAACACAAAGGGGTTAGTATGTCGAAAATGTCGAAAAAACACAAAGGGGTTAGTATGACGTAAATGTCGAAAAAACACAAAGGGGTTAGTATGTCGAAAAATTAGAAAAAACACAAAGGGGTTAGTATGTCGAAAATGGCGAAAAAACACAAAGGGGTTAGTATGTCGAAAATGTCGAAAAAACACAAAGGGGTTAGTATGTCGAAAAAATAGAAAAAACACAAAGGGGTTAGTATGTCAAAAATTATAAAAAACACAAAGGGGTTAGTATGTCGAAAATTAGAAAAAACACAAAGGGGTTAGTATGTCGAAAATGTCGAAAAAACACAAAGGGGTTAGTATGACGTAAATGTCGAAAAAACACAAAGGGGTTAGTATGTCGAAAATGTCGAAAAAACACAAAGGGGTTAGTATGTCGAAAAATTAGAAAAAACACAAAAGGGTTAGTATGTCGAAAAATTAGAAAAAACACAAAGGGGTTAGTATGTCGAAAAATTAGAAAAAACACAAAGGGGTTAGTATGTCAAAAATGTCGAAAAAACACAAAGGGGTTAGTATGTCGAAAATGTCGAAAAAACACAAAGGGGTTAGTATGACGTAAATGTCGAAAAAACAAAGGGGTTAGTATGTCGAAAAATTAGAAAAAACACAAAGGGGTTAGTATGTCGAAAATGGCGAAAAAACACAAAGGGGTTAGTATGTCAAAAATGTCTAAAAAACACAAAGGGGTTAGTATGTCGAAAAAACACAAAGGGGTTAGTATGTCGTAAATGTCGAAAAAACACAAAGGGGTTAGTATGTCGAAAATGTCGAAAAAACACAAAGGGGTTAGTATGTCGAAAAATTAGAAAAAACACAAAAGGGTTAGTATGTCGAAAAATTAGAAAAAACACAAAGGGGTTAGTATGTCAAAAATTAGAAAAAACAAAGGGGTTAGTATGTCGAAAATGGCGAAAAAACACAAAGGGGTTAGTATGTCGAAAATGGCGAAAAAACACAAAGGGGTTAGTATGTCGAAAATGTCGAAAAAACACAAAGGGGTTAGTATGTCGAAAAATTAGAAAAAACACAAAGGGGTTAGTATGTCAAAAATTAGAAAAAAACACAAAGGGGTTAGTATGTCGAAAATGGCGAAAAAACACAAAGGGGTTAGTATGTCGAAAACGGCGATAAAACACAAAGGGGTTAGTATGTCAAAAATATCGAAAAAACACAAAGAGGTTAGTATGTCGAAAAATTAGAAAAAACACAAAGGGGTTACTATGTCGAAAATTAGAAAAAAACACAAAGGGGTTAGTATGTCGAAAATGTCGAAAAAACACAAAGGGGTTAGTATGTCGAAAAATTAGAAAAAACACAAAGGGGTTAGTATGTCGAAAATGGCGAAAAAACACAAAGGGGTTAGTATCTCAAAAAAATAGAAAAAACACAAAGGGGTTAGTATGTCAAAAATTAGAAAAAACACAAAGGGTTTAGTATGTCGAAAATGGCGAAAAAACACAAAGGGGTTAGTATGACGTAAATGTCGAAAAAACACAAAGGGGTTAGTATGTCGAAAATGTCGAAAAAACACAAAGGGGTTAGTATGTCGAAAATGTCGAAAAAACACAAAGGGGTTAGTATGTCGAAAATGTCGAAAAAACACAAAGGGGTTAGTATGTCGAAAACGGCGATAAAACACAAAGGGGTTAGTATGTCAAAAATATCGAAAAAACACAAAGGGGTTAGTATGTCGAAAAAATAGAAAAAACACAAAGGGGTTAGTATGTCAAAAATTAGAAAAAACACAAAGGGGTTAGTATGTCGAAAATGGCGAAAAAACACAAAGGGGTTAGTATGACGTAAATGTCGAAAAAACACAAAGGGGTTAGTATGTCGAAAAATTAGAAAAAACACAAAGGGGTTAGTATGTCGAAAATGGCGAAAAAACACAAAGGGGTTAGTATGTCAAAAAAATAGAAAAAACACAAAGGGGTTAGTATGTCAAAAATTAGAAAAAACACAAAGGGGTTAGTATGTCGAAAATGGCGAAAAAACACAAAGGGGTTAGTATGTCGAAAATGTCGAAAAAACACAAAGGGGTTAGTATGTCGTAAATGGCGAAAAAACACAAAGGGGTTAGTATGTCGAAAACGGCGATAAAACACAAATGGGTTAGTATGTCAAAAATATCGAAAAAACACAAAGGGGTTAGTATGTCGAAAAAATAGAAAAAACACAAAGGGGTTAGTATGTCAAAAATGTCGAAAAAACACAAAGGGGTTAGTATGTCGAAAATGTCGAAAAAACACAAAGGGGTTAGTATGGCGAAAAATTAGAAAAAACACAAAGGGGTTAGTATGTCGAAAAATTAGAAAAAACACAAAGGGGTTAGTAAGTCGAAAATGTCGAAAAAACACAAAGGGGTTAGTATGTCGAAAATGTCGAAAAAACACAAAGGGGTTAGTATAACGAAAATGTCGAAAAAACACAAAGGGGTTAGTATGTCGTAAATGTCGAAAAAACACAAAGGGGTAAGTATGTCGAAAAATTAGAAAAAACACAAAGGGGTTAGTATGTCGAAAATGTCGAAAAAACACAAAGGGGTTAGTATGTCGTAAAAATAGAAAAAACACAAAGGGGTTAGTATGTCGAAAATGTCGAAAAAACACAAAGGGGTTAGTATGTCGAAAATGTCGAAAAAACACAAAGGGGTTAGTATGTCGAAAACGGCGATAAAACACAAAGGGGTTAGTATGTCGAAAAATTAGAAAAAACACAAAGGGGTTAGTATGTCGAAAATGTCGAAAAAAAGCAAAGGGGTTAGTATGTCGAAAATGTCGAAAAAACACAAAGGGGTTAGTATGTCGTAAATGTCGAAAAAACACAAAGGGGTTAGTATGTCGAAAAATTAGAAAAAACACAAAGGGGTTAGTATGTCGAAAATGTCGAAAAAACACAAAGGGGTTAGTATGTCGAAAATGTCGAAAAAACACAAAGGGGTTAGTATGTTGAAAAAATAGAAAAAACACAAAGGGGTTAGTATGTCGAAAATGGCGAAAAAACACAAATGGGTTGGTATGTCGAAAAAATAGAAAAAACACAAAGGGGTTCGTATGTCGAAAACGGCGATAAAACACAAAGGGGTTAGTATGTCAAAAATATCGAAAAAACACAAAGGGGTTAGATGTCGAAAAAATAGAAAAAACACAAAGGGGTTAGTATGTCAAAAATTAGAAAAAACACAAAGGGTTTAGTATGTCGAAAATGTCGAAAAAACACAAAGGGGTTAGTATGTCGATAATGTCGAAAAAACACAAAGGGGTTAGTATGTCGAAAAATTAGAAAAAACACAAAGGGTTTAGTATGTCGAAAATGTCGAAAAAACACAAGGGGTTAGTATGTCGATAATGTCGAAAAAACACAAAGGGGTTAGTATGTCGTAAATGGCGAAAAAACACAAAGGGGTTAGTATGTCGAAAAATTAGAAAAAACACAAAGGGGTTAGTATGTCGAAAATGTCGATAAAACACAAAGTTAGTATGTCAAAAATATCGAAAAAACACAAAGGGGTTAGTATGTCAAAAATTAGAAAAAACACAAAGGGGTTAGTATGTCGAAAAATTAGAAAAAACACAAAGGGTTTAGTATGTCGAAAATGTCGAAAAAACACAAAGGGGTTAGTATGTCGTAAATGGCGAAAAAACACAAAGGGGTAGTATGTCGAAAAATTAGAAAAAACACAAAGGGTTTAGTATGTCAAAAATGTCGAAAAAACACAAAGGGGTTAGTATGTCAAAAATGTCGAAAAAACACAAAGGGGTTAGTATGTCGTAAATGTCGAAAAAACACAAAGGGGTTAGTATGTCGAAAATGTCGAAAAAACACAAAGGGGTTAGTATGTCGAAAATGTCGAAAAAACACAAATGGGTTTGTATGTCGAAAATGTCGAAAAAACACAAAGGGGTTTGTATGTCGAAAATGGCGAAAAAACACAAAGGGGTTAGTATGTCGTAAAAATAGAAAAAACACAAAGGGGTTAGTATGTCAAAAATTAGAAAAAACACAAAGGGGTTTGTATGTCGAAAATGGCGAAAAAACACAAAGGGGTTAGTATGTCGTAAAAATAGAAAAAACACAAAGGGGTTAGTATGTCGAAAATGTCGAAAAAACACAAAGGGGTTAGTATGTCGAAAAATTAGAAAAAACACAAAGGGGTTAGTATGTCGAAAATGTCGAAAAAACACAAAGGGGTTAGTATGTCGAAAATGTCGAAAAAACACAAAGGGGTTAGTATGTCGAAAATGTCGAAAAAACACAAAGGGGTTAGTATGTCGAAAACGGCGATAAAACACAAAGGGGTTAGTATGTCAAAAATATCGAAAAAACACAAAGGGGTTAGTATGACGTAAATGTCGAAAAAACACAAAGGGGTTAGTATGACGTAAATGTGGAAAAAACAAAGGGGTTAGTATGTCGAAAAATTAGAAAAAACACAAAGGGGTTAGTATGTCGAAAATGGCGAAAAAACACAAAGGGGTTAGTATGTCGAAAATGTCGAAAAAACAAAGGGGTTAGTATGTCAAAAATATCGAAAAAACACAAAGGGGTTAGTATGTCAAAAATTAGAAAAAACACAAAGGGGTTAGTATGTCGAAAATGTTGAAAAAACACAAAGGGGTTAGTATGTCAAAAATTAGAAAAAAACACAAAGGGGTTAGTATGTCAAAAATATCGAAAAAACACAAAGGGGTTAGTATGTCGAAAATGGCGAAAAAACACAAAGGGGTTAGTATGTCGAAAACGGCGATAAAACACAAAGGGGTTAGTATGTCAAAAATATCGAAAAAACACAAAGAGGTTAGTATGTCGAAAATGTCGAAAAAACACAAAGGGGTTAGTATGTCGAAAAATTAGAAAAAACACAAAGGGGTTAGTATGTCGAAAATGGCGAAAAAACACAAAGGGGTTAGTATCTCAAAAAAATAGAAAAAACACAAAGGGGTTAGTATGTCAAAAATTAGAAAAAACACAAAGGGTTTAGTATGTCGAAAATGGCGAAAAAACACAAAGGGGTTAGTATGACGTAAATGTCGAAAAAACACAAAGGGGTTAGTATGTCGAAAATGTCGAAAAAACACAAAGGGGTTAGTATGTCGAAAATGTCGAAAAAACACAAAGGGGTTAGTATGTCGAAAATGTCGAAAAAACACAAAGGGGTTAGTATGTCGAAAACGGCGATAAAACACAAAGGGGTTAGTATGTCAAAAATATCGAAAAAACACAAAGGGGTTAGTATGTCGAAAAAATAGAAAAAACACAAAGGGGTTAGTATGTCAAAAATTAGAAAAAACACAAAGGGGTTAGTATGTCGAAAATGGCGAAAAAACACAAAGGGGTTAGTATGACGTAAATGTCGAAAAAACACAAAGGGGTTAGTATGTCGAAAAATTAGAAAAAACACAAAGGGGTTAGTATGTCGAAAATGGCGAAAAAACACAAAGGGGTTAGTATGTCAAAAAAATAGAAAAAACACAAAGGGGTTAGTATGTCAAAAATTAGAAAAAACACAAAGGGGTTAGTATGTCGAAAATGGCGAAAAAACACAAAGGGGTTAGTATGTCGAAAATGTCGAAAAAACACAAAGGGGTTAGTATGTCGTAAATGGCGAAAAAACACAAAGGGGTTAGTATGTCGAAAACGGCGATAAAACACAAATGGGTTAGTATGTCAAAAATATCGAAAAAACACAAAGGGGTTAGTATGTCGAAAAAATAGAAAAAACACAAAGGGGTTAGTATGTCAAAAATGTCGAAAAAACACAAAGGGGTTAGTATGTCGAAAATGTCGAAAAAACACAAAGGGGTTAGTATGACGTAAATGTCGAAAAAACAAAGGGGTTAGTATGTCGAAAAATTAGAAAAAACACAAAGGGGTTAGTATGTCGAAAATGGCGAAAAAACACAAAGGGGTTAGTATGTCGAAAATGTCGAAAAAACAAAGGGGTTAGTATGTCAAAAATATCGAAAAAACACAAAGGGGTTAGTATGTCAAAAATTAGAAAAAACACAAAGGGGTTAGTATGTCAAAAATTAGAAAAAACACAAAGGGGTTAGTATGTCGAAAATGTCGAAAAAACACAAAGGGGTTAGTATGACGTAAATGTCGAAAAAACACAAAGGGGTTAGTATGTCGAAAATGTCGAAAAAACACAAAGGGGTTAGTATGTCGAAAACGGCGATAAAACACAAAGGGGTTAGTATGTCAAAAATATCGAAAAAACACAAAGGGGTTAGTATGTCGAAAAAATAGAAAAAACACAAAGGGGTTAGTATGTCAAAAATTAGAAAAAACACAAAGGGTTTAGTATGTCGAAAATGTCGAAAAAACACAAAGGGGTTAGTATGACGTAAATGTGGAAAAAACAAAGGGGTTAGTATGTCGAAAAATTAGAAAAAACACAAAGGGGTTAGTATGTCGAAAATGGCGAAAAAACACAAAGGGGTTAGTATGTCGAAAATGTCGAAAACACAAAGGGGTTAGTATGTCGAAAAAATAGAAAAAACACAAAGGGGTTAGTATGACGTAAATGTCGAAAAAACACAAAGGGGTTAGTATGTCGAAAATGTCGAAAAAACACAAAGGGGTTAGTATGACGTAAATGTCGAAAAAACACAAAGGGGTTAGTATGTCGAAAAATTAGAAAAAACACAAAGGGGTTAGTATGTCAAAAAATTAGAAAAAACACAAAGGGGTTTGTATGTCGAAAATGGCGAAAAAACACAAAGGGGTTAGTATGTCGAAAAAATAGAAAAAACACAAAGGGGTTCGAATGTCGAAAACGGCAATAAAACACAAAGGGGTTAGTATGTCAAAAATATCGAAAAAACACAAAGGGGTTAGTATGTCGAAAAAATAGAACAAACACAAAGGGGTTAGTATGGCGAAAATGGCGAAAAAACTCAAAGGGGTTAGTATGTCGATAATTTCGAAAAAACACAAAGGGGTTAGTATGTCGTAAATGGCGAAAAAACACAAAGGGGTTTGTATGTCGAAAATGGCGAAAAAACACAAAGGGGTTAGTATGTCGTAAAAATAGAAAAAACACAAAGGGGTTAGTATGTCAAAAATTAGAAAAAACACAAAGGGGTTTGTATGTCGAAAATGGCGAAAAAACACAAAGGGGTTAGTATGTCGTAAAAATAGAAAAAACACAAAGGGGTTAGTATGTCGAAAATGTCGAAAAAACACAAAGGGGTTAGTATGTCGAAAAATTAGAAAAAACACAAAGGGGTTAGTATGTCGAAAATGTCGAAAAAACACAAAGGGGTTAGTATGTCGAAAATGTCGAAAAAACACAAAGGGGTTAGTATGTCGAAAATGTCGAAAAAACACAAAGGGGTTAGTATGTCGAAAACGGCGATAAAACACAAAGGGGTTAGTATGTCAAAAATATCGAAAAAACACAAAGGGGTTAGTATGACGTAAATGTCGAAAAAACACAAAGGGGTTAGTATGACGTAAATGTGGAAAAAACAAAGGGGTTAGTATGTCGAAAAATTAGAAAAAACACAAAGGGGTTAGTATGTCGAAAATGGCGAAAAAACACAAAGGGGTTAGTATGTCGAAAATGTCGAAAAAACAAAGGGGTTAGTATGTCAAAAATATCGAAAAAACACAAAGGGGTTAGTATGTCAAAAATTAGAAAAAACACAAAGGGGTTAGTATGTCGAAAATGTTGAAAAAACACAAAGGGGTTAGTATGTCAAAAATTAGAAAAAAACACAAAGGGGTTAGTATGTCAAAAATATCGAAAAAACACAAAGGGGTTAGTATGTCGAAAATGGCGAAAAAACACAAAGGGGTTAGTATGTCGAAAACGGCGATAAAACACAAAGGGGTTAGTATGTCAAAAATATCGAAAAAACACAAAGGGGTTAGTATGTCAAAAATGTCGAAAAAACACAAAGGGGTTAGTATGTCAAAAATGTCGAAAAAACACAAAGGGGTTAGTATGTCGTAAATGTCGAAAAAACACAAAGGGGTTAGTATGTCGAAAATGTCGAAAAAACACAAAGGGGTTAGTATGTCGAAAATGTCGAAAAAACACAAATGGGTTTGTATGTCGAAAATGTCGAAAAAACACAAAGGGGTTTGTATGTCGAAAATGGCGAAAAAACACAAAGGGGTTAGTATGTCGTAAAAATAGAAAAAACACAAAGGGGTTAGTATGTCAAAAATTAGAAAAAACACAAAGGGGTTTGTATGTCGAAAATGGCGAAAAAACACAAAGGGGTTAGTATGTCGTAAAAATAGAAAAAACACAAAGGGGTTAGTATGTCGAAAATGTCGAAAAAACACAAAGGGGTTAGTATGTCGAAAAATTAGAAAAAACACAAAGGGGTTAGTATGTCGAAAATGTCGAAAAAACACAAAGGGGTTAGTATGTCGAAAATGTCGAAAAAACACAAAGGGGTTAGTATGTCGAAAATGTCGAAAAAACACAAAGGGGTTAGTATGTCGAAAACGGCGATAAAACACAAAGGGGTTAGTATGTCAAAAATATCGAAAAAACACAAAGGGGTTAGTATGACGTAAATGTCGAAAAAACACAAAGGGGTTAGTATGACGTAAATGTGGAAAAAACAAAGGGGTTAGTATGTCGAAAAATTAGAAAAAACACAAAGGGGTTAGTATGTCGAAAATGGCGAAAAAACACAAAGGGGTTAGTATGTCGAAAATGTCGAAAAAACAAAGGGGTTAGTATGTCAAAAATATCGAAAAAACACAAAGGGGTTAGTATGTCAAAAATTAGAAAAAACACAAAGGGGTTAGTATGTCGAAAATGTTGAAAAAACACAAAGGGGTTAGTATGTCAAAAATTAGAAAAAAACACAAAGGGGTTAGTATGTCAAAAATATCGAAAAAACACAAAGGGGTTAGTATGTCGAAAATGGCGAAAAAACACAAAGGGGTTAGTATGTCGAAAACGGCGATAAAACACAAAGGGGTTAGTATGTCAAAAATATCGAAAAAACACAAAGAGGTTAGTATGTCGAAAATGTCGAAAAAACACAAAGGGGTTAGTATGTCGAAAAATTAGAAAAAACACAAAGGGGTTAGTATGTCGAAAATGGCGAAAAAACACAAAGGGGTTAGTATCTCAAAAAAATAGAAAAAACACAAAGGGGTTAGTATGTCAAAAATTAGAAAAAACACAAAGGGTTTAGTATGTCGAAAATGGCGAAAAAACACAAAGGGGTTAGTATGACGTAAATGTCGAAAAAACACAAAGGGGTTAGTATGTCGAAAATGTCGAAAAAACACAAAGGGGTTAGTATGTCGAAAATGTCGAAAAAACACAAAGGGGTTAGTATGTCGAAAATGTCGAAAAAACACAAAGGGGTTAGTATGTCGAAAACGGCGATAAAACACAAAGGGGTTAGTATGTCAAAAATATCGAAAAAACACAAAGGGGTTAGTATGTCGAAAAAATAGAAAAAACACAAAGGGGTTAGTATGTCAAAAATTAGAAAAAACACAAAGGGGTTAGTATGTCGAAAATGGCGAAAAAACACAAAGGGGTTAGTATGACGTAAATGTCGAAAAAACACAAAGGGGTTAGTATGTCGAAAAATTAGAAAAAACACAAAGGGGTTAGTATGTCGAAAATGGCGAAAAAACACAAAGGGGTTAGTATGTCAAAAAAATAGAAAAAACACAAAGGGGTTAGTATGTCAAAAATTAGAAAAAACACAAAGGGGTTAGTATGTCGAAAATGGCGAAAAAACACAAAGGGGTTAGTATGTCGAAAATGTCGAAAAAACACAAAGGGGTTAGTATGTCGTAAATGGCGAAAAAACACAAAGGGGTTAGTATGTCGAAAACGGCGATAAAACACAAATGGGTTAGTATGTCAAAAATATCGAAAAAACACAAAGGGGTTAGTATGTCGAAAAAATAGAAAAAACACAAAGGGGTTAGTATGTCAAAAATGTCGAAAAAACACAAAGGGGTTAGTATGTCGAAAATGTCGAAAAAACACAAAGGGGTTAGTATGACGTAAATGTCGAAAAAACAAAGGGGTTAGTATGTCGAAAAATTAGAAAAAACACAAAGGGGTTAGTATGTCGAAAATGGCGAAAAAACACAAAGGGGTTAGTATGTCGAAAATGTCGAAAAAACAAAGGGGTTAGTATGTCAAAAATATCGAAAAAACACAAAGGGGTTAGTATGTCAAAAATTAGAAAAAACACAAAGGGGTTAGTATGTCAAAAATTAGAAAAAACACAAAGGGGTTAGTATGTCGAAAATGTCGAAAAAACACAAAGGGGTTAGTATGACGTAAATGTCGAAAAAACACAAAGGGGTTAGTATGTCGAAAATGTCGAAAAAACACAAAGGGGTTAGTATGTCGAAAACGGCGATAAAACACAAAGGGGTTAGTATGTCAAAAATATCGAAAAAACACAAAGGGGTTAGTATGTCGAAAAAATAGAAAAAACACAAAGGGGTTAGTATGTCAAAAATTAGAAAAAACACAAAGGGTTTAGTATGTCGAAAATGTCGAAAAAACACAAAGGGGTTAGTATGACGTAAATGTGGAAAAAACAAAGGGGTTAGTATGTCGAAAAATTAGAAAAAACACAAAGGGGTTAGTATGTCGAAAATGGCGAAAAAACACAAAGGGGTTAGTATGTCGAAAATGTCGAAAACACAAAGGGGTTAGTATGTCGAAAAAATAGAAAAAACACAAAGGGGTTAGTATGACGTAAATGTCGAAAAAACACAAAGGGGTTAGTATGTCGAAAATGTCGAAAAAACACAAAGGGGTTAGTATGACGTAAATGTCGAAAAAACACAAAGGGGTTAGTATGTCGAAAAATTAGAAAAAACACAAAGGGGTTAGTATGTCAAAAAATTAGAAAAAACACAAAGGGGTTTGTATGTCGAAAATGGCGAAAAAACACAAAGGGGTTAGTATGTCGAAAAAATAGAAAAAACACAAAGGGGTTCGAATGTCGAAAACGGCAATAAAACACAAAGGGGTTAGTATGTCAAAAATATCGAAAAAACACAAAGGGGTTAGTATGTCGAAAAAATAGAACAAACACAAAGGGGTTAGTATGGCGAAAATGGCGAAAAAACTCAAAGGGGTTAGTATGTCGATAATTTCGAAAAAACACAAAGGGGTTAGTATGTCGTAAATGGCGAAAAAACACAAAGGGGTTAGTATGTCGAAAATGTTGAAAAAACACAAAGGGGTTAGTATGTCAAAAATGTCGAAAAAACACAAAGGGGTTAGTATGTCGAAAAAAATAGAAAAAACAAAAAGGGGTTAGTATGGCGAAAATGGCGAAAAAACACAAAGGGGTTAGTATGTCGAAAAAATAGAAAAAACACAAAGGGGTTCGTATGTCGAAAACGGCGATAAAACACAAAGGGGTTAGTATGTCAAAAATATCGAAAAAACACAAAGGGGTTAGTATGTCGAAAAAATAGAAAAAACACAAAGGGGTTAGTATGGCGAAAATGGCGAAAAAACACAAAGGGGTTAGTATGTCGATAATGTCGAAAAAACACAAAGGGGTTAGTATGTCGTAAATGGCGAAAAAACACAAAGGGGTTAGTATGTCGAAAAATTAGAAAAAACACAAAGGGGTTAGTATGACGTAAATGTCGAAAAAACAAAGGGGTTAGTATGTCGAAAAATTAGAAAAAACACAAAGGGGTTAGTATGTCGAAAAATTAGAAAAAACACAAAGGGGTTAGTATGTCGAAAATGTCGAAAAAACACAAAGGGGTTAGTATAACGAAAATGTCGAAAAAACACAAAGGGGTAAGTATGTCGAAAAATTAGAAAAAACACAAAGGGGTTAGTATGTCGAAAATGTCGAAAAAACACAAAGGGGTTAGTATGTCGAAAATGTCGAAAAAACACAAAGGGGTTAGTATGTCGAAAACGGCGATAAAACACAAAGGGGTTAGTATGTCGAAAAATTAGAAAAAACACAAAGGGGTTAGTATGTCGAAAATGTCGAAAAAAAGCAAAGGGGTTAGTATGTCGAAAATGTCGAAAAAACACAAAGGGGTTAGTATGTCGTAAATGTCGAAAAAACACAAAGGGGTTAGTATGTCGAAAAATTAGAAAAAACACAAAGGGGTTAGTATGTCGAAAATGTCGAAAAAACACAAAGGGGTTAGTATGTCGAAAATGTCGAAAAAACACAAAGGGGTTAGTATGTTGAAAAAATAGAAAAAACACAAAGGGGTTAGTATGTCGAAAATGGCGAAAAAACACAAATGGGTTGGTATGTCGAAAAAATAGAAAAAACACAAAGGGGTTCGTATGTCGAAAACGGCGATAAAACACAAAGGGGTTAGTATGTCAAAAATATCGAAAAAACACAAAGGGGTTAGATGTCGAAAAAATAGAAAAAACACAAAGGGGTTAGTATGTCAAAAATTAGAAAAAACACAAAGGGTTTAGTATGTCGAAAATGTCGAAAAAACACAAAGGGGTTAGTATGTCGATAATGTCGAAAAAACACAAAGGGGTTAGTATGTCGAAAAATTAGAAAAAACACAAAGGGTTTAGTATGTCGAAAATGTCGAAAAAACACAAGGGGTTAGTATGTCGATAATGTCGAAAAAACACAAAGGGGTTAGTATGTCGTAAATGGCGAAAAAACACAAAGGGGTTAGTATGTCGAAAAATTAGAAAAAACACAAAGGGGTTAGTATGTCGAAAATGTCGATAAAACACAAAGTTAGTATGTCAAAAATATCGAAAAAACACAAAGGGGTTAGTATGTCAAAAATTAGAAAAAACACAAAGGGGTTAGTATGTCGAAAAATTAGAAAAAACACAAAGGGTTTAGTATGTCGAAAATGTCGAAAAAACACAAAGGGGTTAGTATGTCGTAAATGGCGAAAAAACACAAAGGGGTAGTATGTCGAAAAATTAGAAAAAACACAAAGGGTTTAGTATGTCAAAAATGTCGAAAAAACACAAAGGGGTTAGTATGTCAAAAATGTCGAAAAAACACAAAGGGGTTAGTATGTCAAAAATGTCGAAAAAACACAAAGGGGTTAGTATGTCGAAAATGTCGAAAAAACACAAAGGGGTTAGTATGTCGAAAATGTCGAAAAAACACAAAGGGGTTAGTATGTCGAAAATGTCGAAAAAACACAAATGGGTTTGTATGTCGAAAATGTCGAAAAAACACAAAGGGGTTTGTATGTCGAAAATGGCGGAAAAACACAAAGGGGTTAGTATGTCGTAAAAATAGAAAAAACACAAAGGGGTTAGTATGTCAAAAATTAGAAAAAACACAAAGGGGTTTGTATGTCGAAAATGGCGAAAAAACACAAAGGGGTTAGTATGTCGTAAAAATAGAAAAAACACAAAGGGGTTAGTATGTCAAAAATTAGAAAAAACACAAAGGGGTTAGTATGTCGTAAAAATAGAAAAAACACAAAGGGGTTAGTATGTCAAAAATTAGAAAAAACACAAAGGGTTAGTATGTCGAAAATGTCGAAAAAACACAAAGGGGTTAGTATGTCGAAAATGTCGAAAAAACACAAAGGGGTTAGTATGTCGAAAACGGCGATAAAACACAAAGGGGTTAGTATGTCAAAAATATCAAAAAAACACAAAGGGGTTAGTATGTTGAAAAAATAGAAAAAACACAAAGGGGTTAGTATGTCGAAAATGTCGAAAAAACACAAAGGGGTTAGTATGTCGAAAAATTAGAAAAAACACAAAGGGGTTAGTATGTCGAAAATGTCGAAAAAACACAAAGGGGTTAGTATGTCGAAAATGTCGAAAAAACACAAAGGGGTTAGTATGTCGAAAATGTCGAAAAAACACAAAGGGGTTAGTATGTCGAAAACGGCGATAAAACACAAAGGGGTTAGTATGTCAAAAATATCGAAAAAACACAAAGGGGTTAGTATGACGTAAATGTCGAAAAAACACAAAGGGGTTAGTATGACGTAAATGTGGAAAAAACAAAGGGGTTAGTATGTCGAAAAATTAGAAAAAACACAAAGGGGTTAGTATGTCGAAAATGGCGAAAAAACACAAAGGGGTTAGTATGTCGAAAATGTCGAAAAAACAAAGGGGTTAGTATGTCAAAAATATCGAAAAAACACAAAGGGGTTAGTATGTCAAAAATTAGAAAAAACACAAAGGGGTTAGTATGTCGAAAATGTTGAAAAAACACAAAGGGGTTAGTATGACGTAAATGTGGAAAAAACAAAGGGGTTAGTATGTCGAAAAATTAGAAAAAACACAAAGGGGTTAGTATGTCGAAAATGGCGAAAAAACACAAAGGGGTTAGTATGTCGAAAATGTCGAAAAAACACAAAGGGGTTAGTATGTCAAAAATATCGAAAAAACACAAAGGGGTTAGTATGTCGAAAAAATAGAAAAAACACAAAGGGGTTAGTATGACGTAAATGTCGAAAAAACACAAAGGGGTTAGTATGTCGAAAATGTCGAAAAAACACAAAGGGGTTAGTATGACGTAAATGTCGAAAAAACACAAAGGGGTTAGTATGTCAAAAATATCGAAAAAACACAAAGGGGTTAGTATGTCGAAAAATTAGAAAAAACACAAAGGGGTTAGTATGTCGAAAATGGCGAAAAAACACAAAGGGGTTAGTATGTCGAAAATGTCGAAAAAACACAAAGGGATTAGTATGTCAAAAATATCGAAAAAACACAAAGGGGTTAGTATGTCAAAAATTAGAAAAAACACAAAGGGGTTAGTATGTCGAAAATTAGAAAAAACACAAAGGGGTTAGTGTGTCGAAAATGTCGAAAAAACACAAAGGGGTTAGTATGACGTAAATGTCAAAAAAACACAAAGGGGTTAGTATGTCGAAAATGTCGAAAAAACACAAAGGGGTTAGTATGTCGAAAATGTCGAAAAAACACAAAGGGGTTAGTATGTCGAAAATGTCGAAAAAACACAAAGGGGTTAGTATGTCGAAAATGTCGAAAAAACACAAAGGGGTTAGTATGTCGAAAAAATAGAAAAAACACAAAGGGGTTAGTATGTCAAAAATTAGAAAAAACACAAAGGGTTTAGTATGTCGAAAATGGCGAAAAAACACAAAGGGGTTAGTATGTCGAAAATGTCGAAAAAACACAAAGGGGTTAGTATGTCGAAAAATTAGAAAAAACACAAAGGGGTTAGTATGTCGAAAATGGGGAAAAAACACAAAGGGGTTAGTATGTCCAAAATGTCGAAAAAACACAAAGGGGTTAGTATGTCGAAAAAATAGAAAAAACACAAAGGGGTTAGTATGTCAAAAATTAGAAAAAACACAAAGGGGTTAGTATGTCGAAAATTAGAAAAAACACAAAGGGGTTAGTATGTCGAAAATGTCGAAAAAACACAAAGGGGTTAGTATGTCGAAAATGTCGAAAAAACACAAAGGGGTTAGTATGTCAAAAATGTCGAAAAAACACAAAGGGGTTAGTATGTCGTAAATGTCGAAAAAACACAAAGGGGTTAGTATGTCGAAAATGTCGAAAAAACACAAAGGGGTTAGTATGTCGAAAATGTCGAAAAAACAGAAATGGGTTTGTATGTCGAAAATGTCGAAAAAACACAAAGGGGTTTGTATGTCGAAAATGGCGAAAAAACACAAAGGGGTTAGTATGTCGTAAAAATAGAAAAAACACAAAGGGGTTAGTATGTCAAAAATTAGAAAAAACACAAAGGGGTTTGTATGTCGAAAATGGCGAAAAAACACAAAGGGGTTAGTATGTCGTAAAAATAGAAAAAACACAAAGGGGTTAGTATGTCAAAAATTAGAAAAAACACAAAGGGGTTAGTATGTCGTAAAAATAGAAAAAACACAAAGGGGTTAGTATGTCAAAAATTAGAAAAAACACAAAGGGGTTAGTATGTCGAAAATGTCGAAAAAACACAAAGGGGTTAGTATGTCGAAAATGTCGAGAAAACACAAAGGGGTTAGTATGTCAAAAATATCAAAAAAACACAAAGGGGTTAGTATGTCGAAAATGTCGAAAAAACACAAAGGGGTTAGTATGTCGAAAATGTCGAAAAAACACAAAGGGGTTAGTATGTCGAAAATGTCGAAAAAACACAAAGGGGTTAGTATGTCGAAAACGGCGATAAAACACAAAGGGGTTAGTATGTCGTAAATGTCGAAAAAACACAAAGGGGTTAGTATGTCGAAAATGTCGAAAAAACACAAAGGGGTTAGTATGTCGAAAATGTCGAAAAAACACAAATGGGTTTGTATGTCGAAAATGTCGAAAAAACACAAAGGGGTTTGTATGTCGAAAATGGCGAAAAAACACAAAGGGGTTAGTATGTCGTAAAAATAGAAAAAACACAAAGGGGTTAGTATGTCAAAAATTAGAAAAAACACAAAGGGGTTTGTATGTCGAAAATGGCGAAAAAACACAAAGGGGTTAGTATGTCGTAAAAATAGAAAAAACACAAAGGGGTTAGTATGTCAAAAATTAGAAAAAACACAAAGGGGTTAGTATGTCGTAAAAATAGAAAAAACACAAAGGGGTTAGTATGTCAAAAATTAGAAAAAACACAAAGGGGTTAGTATGTCGAAAATGTCGAAAAAACACAAAGGGGTTAGTATGTCGAAAATGTCGAAAAAACACAAAGGGGTTAGTATGTCGAAAACGGCGATAAAACACAAAGGGGTTAGTATGTCAAAAATATCAAAAAAACACAAAGGGGTTAGTATGTTGAAAAAATAGAAAAAACACAAAGGGGTTAGTATGTCGAAAATGTCGAAAAAACACAAAGGGGTTAGTATGTCGAAAAATTAGAAAAAACACAAAGGGGTTAGTATGTCGAAAATGTCGAAAAAACACAAAGGGGTTAGTATGTCGAAAATGTCGAAAAAACACAAAGGGGTTAGTATGTCGAAAATGTCGAAAAAACACAAAGGGGTTAGTATGTCGAAAACGGCGATAAAACACAAAGGGGTTAGTATGTCAAAAATATCGAAAAAACACAAAGGGGTTAGTATGACGTAAATGTCGAAAAAACACAAAGGGGTTAGTATGACGTAAATGTGGAAAAAACAAAGGGGTTAGTATGTCGAAAAATTAGAAAAAACACAAAGGGGTTAGTATGTCGAAAATGGCGAAAAAACACAAAGGGGTTAGTATGTCGAAAATGTCGAAAAAACACAAAGGGGTTAGTATGTCAAAAATATCGAAAAAACACAAAGGGGTTAGTATGTCGAAAAAATAGAAAAAACACAAAGGGGTTAGTATGACGTAAATGTCGAAAAAACACAAAGGGGTTAGTATGTCGAAAATGTCGAAAAAACACAAAGGGGTTAGTATGACGTAAATGTCGAAAAAACACAAAGGGATTAGTATGTCAAAAATATCGAAAAAACACAAAGGGGTTAGTATGTCGAAAAATTAGAAAAAACACAAAGGGGTTAGTATGTCGAAAATGGCGAAAAAACACAAAGGGATTAGTATGTCAAAAATATCGAAAAAACACAAAGGGGTTAGTATGTCAAAAATTAGAAAAAACACAAAGGGGTTAGTATGTCGAAAATTAGAAAAAACACAAAGGGGTTAGTATGTCGAAAATGTCGAAAAAACACAAAGGGGTTAGTATGACGTAAATGTCAAAAAAACACAAAGGGGTTAGTATGTCGAAAATGTCGAAAAAACACAAAGGGGTTAGTATGTCGAAAATGTCGAAAAAACACAAAGGGGTTAGTATGTCGAAAATGTCGAAAAAACACAAAGGGGTTAGTATGTCGAAAATGTCGAAAAAACACAAAGGGGTTAGTATGTCGAAAAAATAGAAAAAACACAAAGGGGTTAGTATGTCAAAAATTAGAAAAAACACAAAGGGTTTAGTATGTCGAAAATGTCGAAAAAACACAAAGGGGTTAGTATGTCGAAAATGTCGAAAAAACACAAAGGGGTTAGTATGTCGAAAAAATAGAAAAAACACAAAGGGGTTAGTATGTCAAAAATTAGAAAAAACACAAAGGGTTTAGTATGTCGAAAATGGCGAAAAAACACAAAGGGGTTAGTATGTCGAAAATGTCGAAAAAACACAAAGGGGTTAGTATGTCGAAAAATTAGAAAAAACACAAAGGGGTTAGTATGTCGAAAATGGGGAAAAAACACAAAGGGGTTAGTATGTCCAAAATGTCGAAAAAACACAAAGGGGTTAGTATGTCGAAAAAATAGAAAAAACACAAAGGGGTTAGTATGTCAAAAATTAGAAAAAACACAAAGGGGTTAGTATGTCGAAAATTAGAAAAAACACAAAGGGGTTAGTATGTCGAAAATGTCGAAAAAACACAAAGGGGTTAGTATGTCGAAAATGTCGAAAAAACACAAAGGGGTTAGTATGTCGAAAAAATAGAAAAAACACAAAGGGGTTAGTATGTCAAAAATTAGAAAAAACACAAAGGGGTTAGTATGTCGAAAATTAGAAAAAACACAAAGGGGTTAGTATGTCGAAAAAATAGAAAAAACACAAAGGGGTTAGTATGTCGAAAATGTCGAAAAAACACAAAGGGGTTAGTATGTCGAAAAAATAGAAAAAACACAAAGGGGTTAGTATGTCAAAAATTAGAAAAAACACAAAGGGGTTAGTATGTCAAAAATGTCTAAAAAACACAAAGGGGTTAGTATGTCGAAAAAACACAAAGGGGTTAGTATGTCGTAAATTAGAAAAAACACAAAGGGGTTAGTATGTCGAAAATGTCGAAAAAACACAAAGGGGTTAGTATGTCGAAAATGTCGAAAAAACACAAAGGGGTTAGTATGTCGAAAAAATAGAAAAAACACAAAGGGGTTAGTATGTCGAAAAAATAAAAAAAACACAAAGGGGTTAGTATGTCGAAAATTAGAAAAAACACAAAGGGGTTAGTATGTCGAAAATGTCGAAAAAACACAAAGGGGTTAGTATGTCGAAAATGTCGAAAAAACACAAAGGGGTTAGTATGTCGAAAAAATAGAAAAAACACAAAGGGGTTAGTATGTCGAAAATGTCGAAAAAACACAAAGGGGTTAGTATGTCGAAAATGTCGAAAAAACACAAAGGGGTTAGTATGTCGAAAACGGCGATAAAACACAAAGGGGTTAGTATGTCAAAAATATCGAAAAAACACAAAGGGGTTAGTATGACGTAAATGTCGAAAAAACACAAAGGGGTTAGTATGACGTAAATGTGGAAAAAACAAAGGGGTTAGTATGTCGAAAAAATAGAAAAAACACAAAGGGGTTAGTATGTCAAAAATTAGAAAAAACACAAAGGGTTTAGTATGTCGAAAATGTCGAAAAAACACAAAGGGGTTAGTATGACGTAAATGTGGAAAAAACAAAGGGGTTAGTATGTCGAAAAATTAGAAAAAACACAAAGGGGTTAGTATGTCGAAAATGGCGAAAAAACACAAAGGGGTTAGTATGTCGAAAATGTCGAAAAAACAAAGGGGTTAGTATGTCAAAAATATCGAAAAAACACAAAGGGGTTAGTATGTCAAAAATTAGAAAAAACACAAAGGGGTTAGTATGTCGAAAATGTCGAAAAAACACAAAGGGGTTAGTATGACGTAAATGTTGAAAAAACACAAAGGGGTTAGTATGACGTAAATGTGGAAAAAACAAAGGGGTTAGTATGTCGAAAAATTAGAAAAAACACAAAGGGGTTAGTATGTCGAAAATGGCGAAAAAACACAAAGGGGTTAGTATGTCGAAAATGTCGAAAAAACACAAAGGGGTTAGTATGTCATAAATATCGAAAAAACACAAAGGGGTTAGTATGTCGAAAAAATAGAAAAAACACAAAGGGGTTAGTATGACGTAAATGTCGAAAAAACACAAAGGGGTTAGTATGTCGAAAATGTCGAAAAAACACAAAGGGGTAGTATGTCGAAAAATTAGAAAAAACACAAAGGGTTTAGTATGTCGAAAATGGCGAAAAAACACAAAGGGGTTAGTATGTCGAAAATGTCGAAAAAACAAAGGGGTTAGTATGTCAAAAATATCGAAAAAACACAAAGGGGTTAGTATGTCAAAAATTATAAAAAACACAAAGGGGTTAGTATGTCGAAAATGTCGAAAAAACACAAAGGGGTTAGTATGACGTAAATGTCGAAAAAACACAAAGGGGTTAGTATGTCGAAAAATTAGAAAAAACACAAAGGGGTTAGTATGTCGAAAATGGCGAAAAAACACAAAGGGGTTAGTATGTCGAAAATGTCGAAAAAACACAAAGGGGTTAGTATGTCGAAAAAATAGAAAAAACACAAAGGGGTTAGTATGTCAAAAATTATAAAAAACACAAAGGGGTTAGTATGTCGAAAATTAGAAAAAACACAAAGGGGTTAGTATGTCGAAAATGTCGAAAAAACACAAAGGGGTTAGTATGACGTAAATGTCGAAAAAACACAAAGGGGTTAGTATGTCGAAAATGTCGAAAAAACACAAAGGGGTTAGTATGTCGAAAATGTCGAAAAAACACAAAGGGGTTAGTATGTCGAAAATGTCGAAAAAACACAAAGGGGTTAGTATGACGTAAATGTCGAAAAAACACAAAGGGGTTAGTATGTCGAAAAATTAGAAAAAACACAAAGGGGTTAGTATGTCGAAAATGGCGAAAAAACACAAAGGGGTTAGTATGTCGAAAATGTCGAAAAAACACAAAGGGGTTAGTATGTCGAAAAAATAGAAAAAACACAAAGGGGTTAGTATGTCAAAAATTATAAAAAACACAAAGGGGTTAGTATGTCGAAAATTAGAAAAAACACAAAGGGGTTAGTATGTCGAAAATGTCGAAAAAACACAAAGGGGTTAGTATGACGTAAATGTCGAAAAAACACAAAGGGGTTAGTATGTCGAAAATGTCGAAAAAACACAAAGGGGTTAGTATGTCGAAAAATTAGAAAAAACACAAAAGGGTTAGTATGTCGAAAAATTAGAAAAAACACAAAGGGGTTAGTATGTCGAAAAATTAGAAAAAACACAAAGGGGTTAGTATGTCAAAAATGTCGAAAAAACACAAAGGGGTTAGTATGTCGAAAATGTCGAAAAAACACAAAGGGGTTAGTATGACGTAAATGTCGAAAAAACAAAGGGGTTAGTATGTCGAAAAATTAGAAAAAACACAAAGGGGTTAGTATGTCGAAAATGGCGAAAAAACACAAAGGGGTTAGTATGTCAAAAATGTCTAAAAAACACAAAGGGGTTAGTATGTCGAAAAAACACAAAGGGGTTAGTATGTCGTAAATGTCGAAAAAACACAAAGGGGTTAGTATGTCGAAAATGTCGAAAAAACACAAAGGGGTTAGTATGTCGAAAAATTAGAAAAAACACAAAAGGGTTAGTATGTCGAAAAATTAGAAAAAACACAAAGGGGTTAGTATGTCAAAAATTAGAAAAAACAAAGGGGTTAGTATGTCGAAAATGGCGAAAAAACACAAAGGGGTTAGTATGTCGAAAATGGCGAAAAAACACAAAGGGGTTAGTATGTCGAAAATGTCGAAAAAACACAAAGGGGTTAGTATGTCGAAAAATTAGAAAAAACACAAAGGGGTTAGTATGTCAAAAATTAGAAAAAAACACA
Organism: Urocampus carinirostris; assembly: GCF_059441175.1. Lineage (NCBI taxonomy): Eukaryota > Metazoa > Chordata > Actinopteri > Syngnathiformes > Syngnathidae > Urocampus > Urocampus carinirostris. The sequence continues at coordinate 2,598,098 of NC_142364.1, forward strand.
AAGGGGTTAGTATGTCGAAAATGGCGAAAAAACACAAAGGGGTTAGTATGTCGAAAACGGCGATAAAACACAAAGGGGTTAGTATGTCAAAAATATCGAAAAAACACAAAGAGGTTAGTATGTCGAAAAATTAGAAAAAACACAAAGGGGTTACTATGTCGAAAATTAGAAAAAAACACAAAGGGGTTAGTATGTCGAAAATGTCGAAAAAACACAAAGGGGTTAGTATGACGTAAATGTCGAAAAAACACAAAGGGGTTAGTATGTCGAAAAATTAGAAAAAACACAAAGGGGTTAGTATGTCGAAAATGGCGAAAAAACACAAAGGGGTTAGTATCTCAAAAAAATAGAAAAAACACAAAGGGGTTAGTATGTCAAAAATTAGAAAAAACACAAAGGGTTTAGTATGTCGAAAATGGCGAAAAAACACAAAGGGGTTAGTATGACGTAAATGTCGAAAAAACACAAAGGGGTTAGTATGTCGAAAATGTCGAAAAAACACAAAGGGGTTAGTATGTCGAAAATGTCGAAAAAACACAAAGGGGTTAGTATGTCGAAAATGTCGAAAAAACACAAAGGGGTTAGTATGTCGAAAACGGCGATAAAACACAAAGGGGTTAGTATGTCAAAAATATCGAAAAAACACAAAGGGGTTAGTATGTCGAAAAAATAGAAAAAACACAAAGGGGTTAGTATGTCAAAAATTAGAAAAAACACAAAGGGGTTAGTATGTCGAAAATGGCGAAAAAACACAAAGGGGTTAGTATGACGTAAATGTCGAAAAAACACAAAGGGGTTAGTATGTCGAAAAATTAGAAAAAACACAAAGGGGTTAGTATGTCGAAAATGGCGAAAAAACACAAAGGGGTTAGTATGTCAAAAAAATAGAAAAAACACAAAGGGGTTAGTATGTCAAAAATTAGAAAAAACACAAAGGGGTTAGTATGTCGAAAATGGCGAAAAAACACAAAGGGGTTAGTATGTCGAAAATGTCGAAAAAACACAAAGGGGTTAGTATGTCGTAAATGGCGAAAAAACACAAAGGGGTTAGTATGTCGAAAACGGCGATAAAACACAAATGGGTTAGTATGTCAAAAATATCGAAAAAACACAAAGGGGTTAGTATGTCGAAAAAATAGAAAAAACACAAAGGGGTTAGTATGTCAAAAATGTCGAAAAAACACAAAGGGGTTAGTATGTCGAAAATGTCGAAAAAACACAAAGGGGTTAGTATGGCGAAAAATTAGAAAAAACACAAAGGGGTTAGTATGTCGAAAAATTAGAAAAAACACAAAGGGGTTAGTAAGTCGAAAATGTCGAAAAAACACAAAGGGGTTAGTATGTCGAAAATGTCGAAAAAACACAAAGGGGTTAGTATAACGAAAATGTCGAAAAAACACAAAGGGGTTAGTATGTCGTAAATGTCGAAAAAACACAAAGGGGTAAGTATGTCGAAAAATTAGAAAAAACACAAAGGGGTTAGTATGTCGAAAATGTCGAAAAAACACAAAGGGGTTAGTATGTCGTAAAAATAGAAAAAACACAAAGGGGTTAGTATGTCGAAAATGTCGAAAAAACACAAAGGGGTTAGTATGTCGAAAATGTCGAAAAAACACAAAGGGGTTAGTATGTCGAAAACGGCGATAAAACACAAAGGGGTTAGTATGTCGAAAAATTAGAAAAAACACAAAGGGGTTAGTATGTCGAAAATGTCGAAAAAAAGCAAAGGGGTTAGTATGTCGAAAATGTCGAAAAAACACAAAGGGGTTAGTATGTCGTAAATGTCGAAAAAACACAAAGGGGTTAGTATGTCGAAAAATTAGAAAAAACACAAAGGGGTTAGTATGTCGAAAATGTCGAAAAAACACAAAGGGGTTAGTATGTCGAAAATGTCGAAAAAACACAAAGGGGTTAGTATGTTGAAAAAATAGAAAAAACACAAAGGGGTTAGTATGTCGAAAATGGCGAAAAAACACAAATGGGTTGGTATGTCGAAAAAATAGAAAAAACACAAAGGGGTTCGTATGTCGAAAACGGCGATAAAACACAAAGGGGTTAGTATGTCAAAAATATCGAAAAAACACAAAGGGGTTAGATGTCGAAAAAATAGAAAAAACACAAAGGGGTTAGTATGTCAAAAATTAGAAAAAACACAAAGGGTTTAGTATGTCGAAAATGTCGAAAAAACACAAAGGGGTTAGTATGTCGATAATGTCGAAAAAACACAAAGGGGTTAGTATGTCGAAAAATTAGAAAAAACACAAAGGGTTTAGTATGTCGAAAATGTCGAAAAAACACAAGGGGTTAGTATGTCGATAATGTCGAAAAAACACAAAGGGGTTAGTATGTCGTAAATGGCGAAAAAACACAAAGGGGTTAGTATGTCGAAAAATTAGAAAAAACACAAAGGGGTTAGTATGTCGAAAATGTCGATAAAACACAAAGTTAGTATGTCAAAAATATCGAAAAAACACAAAGGGGTTAGTATGTCAAAAATTAGAAAAAACACAAAGGGGTTAGTATGTCGAAAAATTAGAAAAAACACAAAGGGTTTAGTATGTCGAAAATGTCGAAAAAACACAAAGGGGTTAGTATGTCGTAAATGGCGAAAAAACACAAAGGGGTAGTATGTCGAAAAATTAGAAAAAACACAAAGGGTTTAGTATGTCAAAAATGTCGAAAAAACACAAAGGGGTTAGTATGTCAAAAATGTCGAAAAAACACAAAGGGGTTAGTATGTCGTAAATGTCGAAAAAACACAAAGGGGTTAGTATGTCGAAAATGTCGAAAAAACACAAAGGGGTTAGTATGTCGAAAATGTCGAAAAAACACAAATGGGTTTGTATGTCGAAAATGTCGAAAAAACACAAAGGGGTTTGTATGTCGAAAATGGCGAAAAAACACAAAGGGGTTAGTATGTCGTAAAAATAGAAAAAACACAAAGGGGTTAGTATGTCAAAAATTAGAAAAAACACAAAGGGGTTTGTATGTCGAAAATGGCGAAAAAACACAAAGGGGTTAGTATGTCGTAAAAATAGAAAAAACACAAAGGGGTTAGTATGTCGAAAATGTCGAAAAAACACAAAGGGGTTAGTATGTCGAAAAATTAGAAAAAACACAAAGGGGTTAGTATGTCGAAAATGTCGAAAAAACACAAAGGGGTTAGTATGTCGAAAATGTCGAAAAAACACAAAGGGGTTAGTATGTCGAAAATGTCGAAAAAACACAAAGGGGTTAGTATGTCGAAAACGGCGATAAAACACAAAGGGGTTAGTATGTCAAAAATATCGAAAAAACACAAAGGGGTTAGTATGACGTAAATGTCGAAAAAACACAAAGGGGTTAGTATGACGTAAATGTGGAAAAAACAAAGGGGTTAGTATGTCGAAAAATTAGAAAAAACACAAAGGGGTTAGTATGTCGAAAATGGCGAAAAAACACAAAGGGGTTAGTATGTCGAAAATGTCGAAAAAACAAAGGGGTTAGTATGTCAAAAATATCGAAAAAACACAAAGGGGTTAGTATGTCAAAAATTAGAAAAAACACAAAGGGGTTAGTATGTCGAAAATGTTGAAAAAACACAAAGGGGTTAGTATGTCAAAAATTAGAAAAAAACACAAAGGGGTTAGTATGTCAAAAATATCGAAAAAACACAAAGGGGTTAGTATGTCGAAAATGGCGAAAAAACACAAAGGGGTTAGTATGTCGAAAACGGCGATAAAACACAAAGGGGTTAGTATGTCAAAAATATCGAAAAAACACAAAGAGGTTAGTATGTCGAAAATGTCGAAAAAACACAAAGGGGTTAGTATGTCGAAAAATTAGAAAAAACACAAAGGGGTTAGTATGTCGAAAATGGCGAAAAAACACAAAGGGGTTAGTATCTCAAAAAAATAGAAAAAACACAAAGGGGTTAGTATGTCAAAAATTAGAAAAAACACAAAGGGTTTAGTATGTCGAAAATGGCGAAAAAACACAAAGGGGTTAGTATGACGTAAATGTCGAAAAAACACAAAGGGGTTAGTATGTCGAAAATGTCGAAAAAACACAAAGGGGTTAGTATGTCGAAAATGTCGAAAAAACACAAAGGGGTTAGTATGTCGAAAATGTCGAAAAAACACAAAGGGGTTAGTATGTCGAAAACGGCGATAAAACACAAAGGGGTTAGTATGTCAAAAATATCGAAAAAACACAAAGGGGTTAGTATGTCGAAAAAATAGAAAAAACACAAAGGGGTTAGTATGTCAAAAATTAGAAAAAACACAAAGGGGTTAGTATGTCGAAAATGGCGAAAAAACACAAAGGGGTTAGTATGACGTAAATGTCGAAAAAACACAAAGGGGTTAGTATGTCGAAAAATTAGAAAAAACACAAAGGGGTTAGTATGTCGAAAATGGCGAAAAAACACAAAGGGGTTAGTATGTCAAAAAAATAGAAAAAACACAAAGGGGTTAGTATGTCAAAAATTAGAAAAAACACAAAGGGGTTAGTATGTCGAAAATGGCGAAAAAACACAAAGGGGTTAGTATGTCGAAAATGTCGAAAAAACACAAAGGGGTTAGTATGTCGTAAATGGCGAAAAAACACAAAGGGGTTAGTATGTCGAAAACGGCGATAAAACACAAATGGGTTAGTATGTCAAAAATATCGAAAAAACACAAAGGGGTTAGTATGTCGAAAAAATAGAAAAAACACAAAGGGGTTAGTATGTCAAAAATGTCGAAAAAACACAAAGGGGTTAGTATGTCGAAAATGTCGAAAAAACACAAAGGGGTTAGTATGACGTAAATGTCGAAAAAACAAAGGGGTTAGTATGTCGAAAAATTAGAAAAAACACAAAGGGGTTAGTATGTCGAAAATGGCGAAAAAACACAAAGGGGTTAGTATGTCGAAAATGTCGAAAAAACAAAGGGGTTAGTATGTCAAAAATATCGAAAAAACACAAAGGGGTTAGTATGTCAAAAATTAGAAAAAACACAAAGGGGTTAGTATGTCAAAAATTAGAAAAAACACAAAGGGGTTAGTATGTCGAAAATGTCGAAAAAACACAAAGGGGTTAGTATGACGTAAATGTCGAAAAAACACAAAGGGGTTAGTATGTCGAAAATGTCGAAAAAACACAAAGGGGTTAGTATGTCGAAAACGGCGATAAAACACAAAGGGGTTAGTATGTCAAAAATATCGAAAAAACACAAAGGGGTTAGTATGTCGAAAAAATAGAAAAAACACAAAGGGGTTAGTATGTCAAAAATTAGAAAAAACACAAAGGGTTTAGTATGTCGAAAATGTCGAAAAAACACAAAGGGGTTAGTATGACGTAAATGTGGAAAAAACAAAGGGGTTAGTATGTCGAAAAATTAGAAAAAACACAAAGGGGTTAGTATGTCGAAAATGGCGAAAAAACACAAAGGGGTTAGTATGTCGAAAATGTCGAAAACACAAAGGGGTTAGTATGTCGAAAAAATAGAAAAAACACAAAGGGGTTAGTATGACGTAAATGTCGAAAAAACACAAAGGGGTTAGTATGTCGAAAATGTCGAAAAAACACAAAGGGGTTAGTATGACGTAAATGTCGAAAAAACACAAAGGGGTTAGTATGTCGAAAAATTAGAAAAAACACAAAGGGGTTAGTATGTCAAAAAATTAGAAAAAACACAAAGGGGTTTGTATGTCGAAAATGGCGAAAAAACACAAAGGGGTTAGTATGTCGAAAAAATAGAAAAAACACAAAGGGGTTCGAATGTCGAAAACGGCAATAAAACACAAAGGGGTTAGTATGTCAAAAATATCGAAAAAACACAAAGGGGTTAGTATGTCGAAAAAATAGAACAAACACAAAGGGGTTAGTATGGCGAAAATGGCGAAAAAACTCAAAGGGGTTAGTATGTCGATAATTTCGAAAAAACACAAAGGGGTTAGTATGTCGTAAATGGCGAAAAAACACAAAGGGGTTAGTATGTCGAAAATGTTGAAAAAACACAAAGGGGTTAGTATGTCAAAAATGTCGAAAAAACACAAAGGGGTTAGTATGTCGAAAAAAATAGAAAAAACAAAAAGGGGTTAGTATGGCGAAAATGGCGAAAAAACACAAAGGGGTTAGTATGTCGAAAAAATAGAAAAAACACAAAGGGGTTCGTATGTCGAAAACGGCGATAAAACACAAAGGGGTTAGTATGTCAAAAATATCGAAAAAACACAAAGGGGTTAGTATGTCGAAAAAATAGAAAAAACACAAAGGGGTTAGTATGGCGAAAATGGCGAAAAAACACAAAGGGGTTAGTATGTCGATAATGTCGAAAAAACACAAAGGGGTTAGTATGTCGTAAATGGCGAAAAAACACAAAGGGGTTAGTATGTCGAAAAATTAGAAAAAACACAAAGGGGTTAGTATGACGTAAATGTCGAAAAAACAAAGGGGTTAGTATGTCGAAAAATTAGAAAAAACACAAAGGGGTTAGTATGTCGAAAAATTAGAAAAAACACAAAGGGGTTAGTATGTCGAAAATGTCGAAAAAACACAAAGGGGTTAGTATAACGAAAATGTCGAAAAAACACAAAGGGGTAAGTATGTCGAAAAATTAGAAAAAACACAAAGGGGTTAGTATGTCGAAAATGTCGAAAAAACACAAAGGGGTTAGTATGTCGAAAATGTCGAAAAAACACAAAGGGGTTAGTATGTCGAAAACGGCGATAAAACACAAAGGGGTTAGTATGTCGAAAAATTAGAAAAAACACAAAGGGGTTAGTATGTCGAAAATGTCGAAAAAAAGCAAAGGGGTTAGTATGTCGAAAATGTCGAAAAAACACAAAGGGGTTAGTATGTCGTAAATGTCGAAAAAACACAAAGGGGTTAGTATGTCGAAAAATTAGAAAAAACACAAAGGGGTTAGTATGTCGAAAATGTCGAAAAAACACAAAGGGGTTAGTATGTCGAAAATGTCGAAAAAACACAAAGGGGTTAGTATGTTGAAAAAATAGAAAAAACACAAAGGGGTTAGTATGTCGAAAATGGCGAAAAAACACAAATGGGTTGGTATGTCGAAAAAATAGAAAAAACACAAAGGGGTTCGTATGTCGAAAACGGCGATAAAACACAAAGGGGTTAGTATGTCAAAAATATCGAAAAAACACAAAGGGGTTAGATGTCGAAAAAATAGAAAAAACACAAAGGGGTTAGTATGTCAAAAATTAGAAAAAACACAAAGGGTTTAGTATGTCGAAAATGTCGAAAAAACACAAAGGGGTTAGTATGTCGATAATGTCGAAAAAACACAAAGGGGTTAGTATGTCGAAAAATTAGAAAAAACACAAAGGGTTTAGTATGTCGAAAATGTCGAAAAAACACAAGGGGTTAGTATGTCGATAATGTCGAAAAAACACAAAGGGGTTAGTATGTCGTAAATGGCGAAAAAACACAAAGGGGTTAGTATGTCGAAAAATTAGAAAAAACACAAAGGGGTTAGTATGTCGAAAATGTCGATAAAACACAAAGTTAGTATGTCAAAAATATCGAAAAAACACAAAGGGGTTAGTATGTCAAAAATTAGAAAAAACACAAAGGGGTTAGTATGTCGAAAAATTAGAAAAAACACAAAGGGTTTAGTATGTCGAAAATGTCGAAAAAACACAAAGGGGTTAGTATGTCGTAAATGGCGAAAAAACACAAAGGGGTAGTATGTCGAAAAATTAGAAAAAACACAAAGGGTTTAGTATGTCAAAAATGTCGAAAAAACACAAAGGGGTTAGTATGTCAAAAATGTCGAAAAAACACAAAGGGGTTAGTATGTCAAAAATGTCGAAAAAACACAAAGGGGTTAGTATGTCGAAAATGTCGAAAAAACACAAAGGGGTTAGTATGTCGAAAATGTCGAAAAAACACAAAGGGGTTAGTATGTCGAAAATGTCGAAAAAACACAAATGGGTTTGTATGTCGAAAATGTCGAAAAAACACAAAGGGGTTTGTATGTCGAAAATGGCGGAAAAACACAAAGGGGTTTGTATGTCGAAAATGTCGAAAAAACACAAAGGGGTTTGTATGTCGAAAATGGCGGAAAAACACAAAGGGGTTAGTATGTCGTAAAAATAGAAAAAACACAAAGGGGTTAGTATGTCAAAAATTAGAAAAAACACAAAGGGGTTTGTATGTCGAAAATGGCGAAAAAACACAAAGGGGTTAGTATGTCGTAAAAATAGAAAAAACACAAAGGGGTTAGTATGTCAAAAATTAGAAAAAACACAAAGGGGTTAGTATGTCGTAAAAATAGAAAAAACACAAAGGGGTTAGTATGTCAAAAATTAGAAAAAACACAAAGGGTTAGTATGTCGAAAATGTCGAAAAAACACAAAGGGGTTAGTATGTCGAAAATGTCGAAAAAACACAAAGGGGTTAGTATGTCGAAAACGGCGATAAAACACAAAGGGGTTAGTATGTCAAAAATATCAAAAAAACACAAAGGGGTTAGTATGTTGAAAAAATAGAAAAAACACAAAGGGGTTAGTATGTCGAAAATGTCGAAAAAACACAAAGGGGTTAGTATGTCGAAAAATTAGAAAAAACACAAAGGGGTTAGTATGTCGAAAATGTCGAAAAAACACAAAGGGGTTAGTATGTCGAAAATGTCGAAAAAACACAAAGGGGTTAGTATGTCGAAAATGTCGAAAAAACACAAAGGGGTTAGTATGTCGAAAACGGCGATAAAACACAAAGGGGTTAGTATGTCAAAAATATCGAAAAAACACAAAGGGGTTAGTATGACGTAAATGTCGAAAAAACACAAAGGGGTTAGTATGACGTAAATGTGGAAAAAACAAAGGGGTTAGTATGTCGAAAAATTAGAAAAAACACAAAGGGGTTAGTATGTCGAAAATGGCGAAAAAACACAAAGGGGTTAGTATGTCGAAAATGTCGAAAAAACAAAGGGGTTAGTATGTCAAAAATATCGAAAAAACACAAAGGGGTTAGTATGTCAAAAATTAGAAAAAACACAAAGGGGTTAGTATGTCGAAAATGTTGAAAAAACACAAAGGGGTTAGTATGACGTAAATGTGGAAAAAACAAAGGGGTTAGTATGTCGAAAAATTAGAAAAAACACAAAGGGGTTAGTATGTCGAAAATGGCGAAAAAACACAAAGGGGTTAGTATGTCGAAAATGTCGAAAAAACACAAAGGGGTTAGTATGTCAAAAATATCGAAAAAACACAAAGGGGTTAGTATGTCGAAAAAATAGAAAAAACACAAAGGGGTTAGTATGACGTAAATGTCGAAAAAACACAAAGGGGTTAGTATGTCGAAAATGTCGAAAAAACACAAAGGGGTTAGTATGACGTAAATGTCGAAAAAACACAAAGGGGTTAGTATGTCAAAAATATCGAAAAAACACAAAGGGGTTAGTATGTCGAAAAATTAGAAAAAACACAAAGGGGTTAGTATGTCGAAAATGGCGAAAAAACACAAAGGGGTTAGTATGTCGAAAATGTCGAAAAAACACAAAGGGATTAGTATGTCAAAAATATCGAAAAAACACAAAGGGGTTAGTATGTCAAAAATTAGAAAAAACACAAAGGGGTTAGTATGTCGAAAATTAGAAAAAACACAAAGGGGTTAGTGTGTCGAAAATGTCGAAAAAACACAAAGGGGTTAGTATGACGTAAATGTCAAAAAAACACAAAGGGGTTAGTATGTCGAAAATGTCGAAAAAACACAAAGGGGTTAGTATGTCGAAAATGTCGAAAAAACACAAAGGGGTTAGTATGTCGAAAATGTCGAAAAAACACAAAGGGGTTAGTATGTCGAAAATGTCGAAAAAACACAAAGGGGTTAGTATGTCGAAAAAATAGAAAAAACACAAAGGGGTTAGTATGTCAAAAATTAGAAAAAACACAAAGGGTTTAGTATGTCGAAAATGGCGAAAAAACACAAAGGGGTTAGTATGTCGAAAATGTCGAAAAAACACAAAGGGGTTAGTATGTCGAAAAATTAGAAAAAACACAAAGGGGTTAGTATGTCGAAAATGGGGAAAAAACACAAAGGGGTTAGTATGTCCAAAATGTCGAAAAAACACAAAGGGGTTAGTATGTCGAAAAAATAGAAAAAACACAAAGGGGTTAGTATGTCAAAAATTAGAAAAAACACAAAGGGGTTAGTATGTCGAAAATTAGAAAAAACACAAAGGGGTTAGTATGTCGAAAATGTCGAAAAAACACAAAGGGGTTAGTATGTCGAAAATGTCGAAAAAACACAAAGGGGTTAGTATGTCAAAAATGTCGAAAAAACACAAAGGGGTTAGTATGTCGTAAATGTCGAAAAAACACAAAGGGGTTAGTATGTCGAAAATGTCGAAAAAACACAAAGGGGTTAGTATGTCGAAAATGTCGAAAAAACAGAAATGGGTTTGTATGTCGAAAATGTCGAAAAAACACAAAGGGGTTTGTATGTCGAAAATGGCGAAAAAACACAAAGGGGTTAGTATGTCGTAAAAATAGAAAAAACACAAAGGGGTTAGTATGTCAAAAATTAGAAAAAACACAAAGGGGTTTGTATGTCGAAAATGGCGAAAAAACACAAAGGGGTTAGTATGTCGTAAAAATAGAAAAAACACAAAGGGGTTAGTATGTCAAAAATTAGAAAAAACACAAAGGGGTTAGTATGTCGTAAAAATAGAAAAAACACAAAGGGGTTAGTATGTCAAAAATTAGAAAAAACACAAAGGGGTTAGTATGTCGAAAATGTCGAAAAAACACAAAGGGGTTAGTATGTCGAAAATGTCGAAAAAACACAAAGGGGTTAGTATGTCAAAAATATCAAAAAAACACAAAGGGGTTAGTATGTCGAAAATGTCGAAAAAACACAAAGGGGTTAGTATGTCGAAAATGTCGAAAAAACACAAAGGGGTTAGTATGTCGAAAATGTCGAAAAAACACAAAGGGGTTAGTATGTCGAAAACGGCGATAAAACACAAAGGGGTTAGTATGTCGTAAATGTCGAAAAAACACAAAGGGGTTAGTATGTCGAAAATGTCGAAAAAACACAAAGGGGTTAGTATGTCGAAAATGTCGAAAAAACACAAATGGGTTTGTATGTCGAAAATGTCGAAAAAACACAAAGGGGTTTGTATGTCGAAAATGGCGAAAAAACACAAAGGGGTTAGTATGTCGTAAAAATAGAAAAAACACAAAGGGGTTAGTATGTCAAAAATTAGAAAAAACACAAAGGGGTTTGTATGTCGAAAATGGCGAAAAAACACAAAGGGGTTAGTATGTCGTAAAAATAGAAAAAACACAAAGGGGTTAGTATGTCAAAAATTAGAAAAAACACAAAGGGGTTAGTATGTCGTAAAAATAGAAAAAACACAAAGGGGTTAGTATGTCAAAAATTAGAAAAAACACAAAGGGGTTAGTATGTCGAAAATGTCGAAAAAACACAAAGGGGTTAGTATGTCGAAAATGTCGAAAAAACACAAAGGGGTTAGTATGTCGAAAACGGCGATAAAACACAAAGGGGTTAGTATGTCAAAAATATCAAAAAAACACAAAGGGGTTAGTATGTTGAAAAAATAGAAAAAACACAAAGGGGTTAGTATGTCGAAAATGTCGAAAAAACACAAAGGGGTTAGTATGTCGAAAAATTAGAAAAAACACAAAGGGGTTAGTATGTCAAAAATATCGAAAAAACACAAAGGGGTTAGTATGACGTAAATGTCGAAAAAACACAAAGGGGTTAGTATGACGTAAATGTGGAAAAAACAAAGGGGTTAGTATGTCGAAAAATTAGAAAAAACACAAAGGGGTTAGTATGTCGAAAATGGCGAAAAAACACAAAGGGGTTAGTATGTCGAAAATGTCGAAAAAACACAAAGGGGTTAGTATGTCAAAAATATCGAAAAAACACAAAGGGGTTAGTATGTCGAAAAAATAGAAAAAACACAAAGGGGTTAGTATGACGTAAATGTCGAAAAAACACAAAGGGGTTAGTATGTCGAAAATGTCGAAAAAACACAAAGGGGTTAGTATGACGTAAATGTCGAAAAAACACAAAGGGATTAGTATGTCAAAAATATCGAAAAAACACAAAGGGGTTAGTATGTCGAAAAATTAGAAAAAACACAAAGGGGTTAGTATGTCGAAAATGGCGAAAAAACACAAAGGGATTAGTATGTCAAAAATATCGAAAAAACACAAAGGGGTTAGTATGTCAAAAATTAGAAAAAACACAAAGGGGTTAGTATGTCGAAAATTAGAAAAAACACAAAGGGGTTAGTATGTCGAAAATGTCGAAAAAACACAAAGGGGTTAGTATGACGTAAATGTCAAAAAAACACAAAGGGGTTAGTATGTCGAAAATGTCGAAAAAACACAAAGGGGTTAGTATGTCGAAAATGTCGAAAAAACACAAAGGGGTTAGTATGTCGAAAATGTCGAAAAAACACAAAGGGGTTAGTATGTCGAAAATGTCGAAAAAACACAAAGGGGTTAGTATGTCGAAAAAATAGAAAAAACACAAAGGGGTTAGTATGTCAAAAATTAGAAAAAACACAAAGGGTTTAGTATGTCGAAAATGTCGAAAAAACACAAAGGGGTTAGTATGTCGAAAATGTCGAAAAAACACAAAGGGGTTAGTATGTCGAAAAAATAGAAAAAACACAAAGGGGTTAGTATGTCAAAAATTAGAAAAAACACAAAGGGTTTAGTATGTCGAAAATGGCGAAAAAACACAAAGGGGTTAGTATGTCGAAAATGTCGAAAAAACACAAAGGGGTTAGTATGTCGAAAAATTAGAAAAAACACAAAGGGGTTAGTATGTCGAAAATGGGGAAAAAACACAAAGGGGTTAGTATGTCCAAAATGTCGAAAAAACACAAAGGGGTTAGTATGTCGAAAAAATAGAAAAAACACAAAGGGGTTAGTATGTCAAAAATTAGAAAAAACACAAAGGGGTTAGTATGTCGAAAATTAGAAAAAACACAAAGGGGTTAGTATGTCGAAAATGTCGAAAAAACACAAAGGGGTTAGTATGTCGAAAATGTCGAAAAAACACAAAGGGGTTAGTATGTCGAAAAAATAGAAAAAACACAAAGGGGTTAGTATGTCAAAAATTAGAAAAAACACAAAGGGGTTAGTATGTCGAAAATTAGAAAAAACACAAAGGGGTTAGTATGTCGAAAAAATAGAAAAAACACAAAGGGGTTAGTATGTCGAAAATGTCGAAAAAACACAAAGGGGTTAGTATGTCGAAAAAATAGAAAAAACACAAAGGGGTTAGTATGTCAAAAATTAGAAAAAACACAAAGGGGTTAGTATGTCAAAAATGTCTAAAAAACACAAAGGGGTTAGTATGTCGAAAAAACACAAAGGGGTTAGTATGTCGTAAATTAGAAAAAACACAAAGGGGTTAGTATGTCGAAAATGTCGAAAAAACACAAAGGGGTTAGTATGTCGAAAATGTCGAAAAAACACAAAGGGGTTAGTATGTCGAAAAAATAGAAAAAACACAAAGGGGTTAGTATGTCGAAAAAATAAAAAAAACACAAAGGGGTTAGTATGTCGAAAATTAGAAAAAACACAAAGGGGTTAGTATGTCGAAAATGTCGAAAAAACACAAAGGGGTTAGTATGTCGAAAATGTCGAAAAAACACAAAGGGGTTAGTATGTCGAAAAAATAGAAAAAACACAAAGGGGTTAGTATGTCAAAAATTAGAAAAAACACAAAGGGGTTAGTATGTCGAAAATTAGAAAAAACACAAAGGGGTTAGTATGTCGAAAATGTCGAAAAAACACAAAGGGGTTAGTATGTCGAAAATGTCGAAAAAACACAAAGGGGTTAGTATGTCGAAAAAATAGAAAAAACACAAAGGGGTTAGTATGTCAAAAATTAGAAAAAACACAAAGGGTTTAGTATGTCGAAAAAATAGAAAAAACACAAAGGGGTTAGTATGTCAAAAATTAGAAAAAACACAAAGGGGTTAGTATGTCGAAAATGTCGAAAAAACACAAAGGGGTTAGTATGTCAAAAATGTCTAAAAAACACAAAGGGGTTAGTATGTCGAAAAATTAGAAAAAACACAAAGGGGTTAGTAAGTCGAAAATGTCGAAAAAACACAAAGGGGTTAGTATGTCGTAAATGTCGAAAAAACACAAAGGGGTTAGTATGTCGTAAATGTCGAAAAAACACAAAGGGGTTAGTATGTCGAAAAATTAGAAAAAACACAAAAGGGTTAGTATGTCGAAAAATTAGAAAAAACACAAAGGGGTTAGTATGTCGAAAAGTTAGAAAAAACACAAAGGGGTTAGTATGTCAAAAATTAGAAAAAACACAAAGGGGTTAGTATGTCGAAAATGGCGAAAAAACACAAAGGGGTTAGTATGTCGAAAATGTCGAAAAAACACAAAGGGGTTAGTATGACGTAAATGTCGAAAAAACACAAAGGGGTTAGTATGTCGAAAAATTAGAAAAAACACAAAGGGGTTAGTATGTCAAAAATTAGAAAAAAACACAAAGGGGTTAGTATGTCAAAAATATCGAAAAAACACAAAGGGGTTAGTATGTCGAAAATGGCGAAAAAACACAAAGGGGTTAGTATGTCGAAAACGGCGATAAAACACAAAGGGGTTAGTATGTCAAAAATATCGAAAAAACACAAAGGGGTTAGTATGTCGAAAATGGCGAAAAAACACAAAGGGGTTAGTATGTCGAAAAATTAGAAAAAACACAAAGGGGTTACTATGTCGAAAATTAGAAAAAAACACAAAGGGGTTAGTATGTCGAAAATGTCGAAAAAACACAAAGGGGTTAGTATGTCGAAAAATTAGAAAAAACACAAAGGGGTTAGTATGTCGAAAATGGCGAAAAAACACAAAGGGGTTAGTATGTCAAAAAAATAGAAAAAACACAAAGGGGTTAGTATGTCAAAAATTAGAAAAAACACAAAGGGTTTAGTATGTCGAAAATGGCGAAAAAACACAAAGGGGTTAGTATGACGTAAATGTCGAAAAAACACAAAGGGGTTAGTATGTCGAAAATGTCGAAAAAACACAAAGGGGTTAGTATGTCGAAAATGTCGAAAAAACACAAAGGGGTTAGTATGTCGAAAATGTCGAAAAAACACAAAGGGGTTAGTATGTCGAAAAAATAGAAAAAACACAAAGGGGTTAGTATGTCAAAAATTAGAAAAAACACAAAGGGGTTAGTATGTCGAAAATGGCGAAAAAACACAAAGGGGTTAGTATGACGTAAATGTCGAAAAAACACAAAGGGGTTATTATGTCGAAAAATTAGAAAAAACACAAAAGGGTTAGTATGTCGAAAATGGCGAAAAAACACAAAGGGGTTAGTATGTCAAAAAAATAGAAAAAACACAAAGGGGTTAGTATGTCAAAAATTAGAAAAAACACAAAGGGGTTAGTATGTCGAAAATGGCGAAAAAACACAAAGGGGTTAGTATGTCGAAAATGTCGAAAAAACACAAAGGGGTTAGTATGTCGTAAATGGCGAAAAAACACAAAGGGGTTAGTATGTCGAAAACGGCGATAAAACACAAATGGGTTAGTATGTCAAAAATATCGAAAAAACACAAAGGGGTTAGTATGTCGAAAAAATAGAAAAAACACAAAGGGGTTAGTATGTCAAAAATGTCGAAAAAACACAAAGGGGTTAGTATGTCGAAAATGTCGAAAAAACACAAAGGGGTTAGTATGACGTAAATGTCGAAAAAACAAAGGGGTTAGTATGTCGAAAAATTAGAAAAAACACAAAGGGGTTAGTATGTCGAAAATGGCGAAAAAACACAAAGGGGTTAGTATGTCGAAAATGTCGAAAAAACAAAGGGGTTAGTATGTCAAAAATATCGAAAAAACACAAAGGGGTTAGTATGTCAAAAATTAGAAAAAACACAAAGGGGTTAGTATGTCGAAAATGTCGAAAAAACACAAAGGGGTTAGTATGTCGAAAACGGCGATAAAACACAAAGGGGTTAGTATGTCAAAAATATCGAAAAAACACAAAGGGGTTAGTATGTCGAAAAAATAGAAAAAACACAAAGGGGTTAGTATGTCAAAAATTAGAAAAAACACAAAGGGTTTAGTATGTCGAAAATGGCGAAAAAACACAAAGGGGTTAGTATGACGTAAATGTCGAAAAAACACAAAGGGGTTAGTATGTCGAAAATGTCGAAAAAACACAAAGGGGTTAGTATGTCGAAAATGTCGAAAAAACACAAAGGGGTTAGTATGTCGAAAATGTCGAAAAAACACAAAGGGGTTAGTATGTCAAAAATATCGAAAAAACACAAAGGGGTTAGTATGTCGAAAAAATAGAAAAAACACAAAGGGGTTAGTATGTCAAAAATTAGAAAAAACACAAAGGGTTTAGTATGTCGAAAATGGCGAAAAAACACAAAGGGGTTAGTATGTCGAAAATGTCGAAAAAACACAAAGGGGTTAGTATGACGTAAATGTGGAAAAAACAAAGGGGTTAGTATGTCGAAAAATTAGAAAAAACACAAAGGGGTTAGTATGTCGAAAATGGCGAAAAAACACAAAGGGGTTAGTATGTCGAAAATGTCGAAAACACAAAGGGGTTAGTATGTCGAAAAAATAGAAAAAACACAAAGGGGTTAGTATGACGTAAATGTCGAAAAAACACAAAGGGGTTAGTATGTCGAAAATGTCGAAAAAACACAAAGGGGTTAGTATGACGTAAATGTCGAAAAAACACAAAGGGGTTCGTATGTCGAAAAATTAGAAAAAACACAAAGGGGTTAGTATGTCAAAAAATTAGAAAAAACACAAAGGGGTTTGTATGTCGAAAATAACGAAAAAACACAAAGGGGTTAGTATGTCGAAAATGGCGAAAAAACTCAAAGGGGTTAGTATGTCGAAAATGTTGAAAAAACACAAAGGGGTTAGTATGTCGTAAATGGCGAAAAAACACAAAGGGGTTAGTATGTCGAAAATGTTGAAAAAACACAAAGGGGTTAGTATGTCAAAAATGTCGAAAAAACACAAAGGGGTTAGTATGTCAAAAATGTCGAAAAAACACAAAGGGGTTAGTATGTCGAAAAAAATAGAAAAAACAAAAAGGGGTTAGTATGGCGAAAAAGGCGAAAAAACACAAAGGGGTTAGTATGTCGAAAAAATAGAAAAAACACAAAGGGGTTCGTATGTCGAAAACGGCGATAAAACACAAAGGGGTTAGTATGTCAAAAATATCGAAAAAACACAAAGGGGTTAGTATGTCGAAAAAATAGAAAAAACACAAAGGGGTTAGTATGGCGAAAATGGCGAAAAAACACAAAGGGGTTAGTATGTCGATAATGTCGAAAAAACACAAAGGGGTTAGTATGTCGTAAATGGCGAAAAAACACAAAGGGGTTAGTATGTCGAAAATGTCGAAAAAACACAAAGGGGTTAGTATGTCGAAAATGTCGAAAAAACACAAAGGGGTTAGTATGTCAAAAATATCGAAAAAACACAAAGGGGTTAGTATGTCGAAAAAATAGAAAAAACACAAAGGGGTTAGTATGACGTAAATGTCGAAAAAACAAAGGGGTTAGTATGTCGAAAAATTTGAAAAAACACAAAGGGGTTAGTATGTCGAAAAATGTCGAAAAAACACAAAGGGGTTAGTATGTCGAAAATGTCGAAAAAACACAAAGGGGTTAGTATAACGAAAATGTCGAAAAAACACAAAGGGGTTAGTATGTCGTAAATGTCGAAAAAACACAAAGGGGTAAGTATGTCGAAAAATTAGAAAAAACACAAAGGGGTTAGTATGTCGAAAATGTCGAAAAAACACAAAGGGGTTAGTATGTCGTAAATGTCGAAAAAACACAAAGGGGTTAGTATGTCGAAAATGTCGAAAAAACACAAAGGGGTTAGTATGTTGAAAAAATAGAAAAAACACAAAGGGGTTTGTATGTCGAAAATGGCGAAAAAACACAAAGGGATTAGTATGTCGTAAAAATAGAAAAAACACAAAGGGGTTAGTATGTCGAAAATGTCGAAAAAACACAAAGGGGTTAGTATGTTGAAAAAATAGAAAAAACACAAAGGGGTTAGTATGTCGAAAATGGCGAAAAAACACAAATGGGTTGGTATGTCGAAAAAATAGAAAAAACACAAAGGGGTTCGTATGTCGAAAACGGCGATAAAACACAAAGGGGTTAGTATGTCAAAAATATCGAAAAAACACAAAGGGGTTAGTATGTCGAAAAAATAGAAAAAACACAAAGGGGTTAGTATGTCAAAAATTAGAAAAAACACAAAGGGTTTAGTATGTCGAAAATGTCGAAAAAACACAAAGGGGTTAGTATGTCGATAATGTCGAAAAAACACAAAGGGGTTAGTATGTCGAAAAATTAGAAAAAACACAAAGGGTTTAGTATGTCGAAAATGTCGAAAAAACACAAGGGGTTAGTATGTCGATAATGTCGAAAAAACACAAAGGGGTTAGTATGTCGTAAATGGCGAAAAAACACAAAGGGGTTAGTATGTCGAAAAATTAGAAAAAACACAAAGGGGTTAGTATGTCGAAAATTTCGATAAAACACAAAGTTAGTATGTCAAAAATATCGAAAAAACACAAAGGGGTTAGTATGTCAAAAATTAGAAAAAACACAAAGGGGTTAGTATGTCGAAAAATTAGAAAAAACACAAAGGGTTTAGTATGTCGAAAATGTCGAAAAAACACAAAGGGGTTAGTATGTCGTAATAGTCGAAAAAACACAATGGGTTAGTAAGTCGAAAATGTCGATAAAACACAAAGGGGTTATTATGTCAAAAATATCGAAAAAACACAAAGGGGTTAGTATGTCGTAAATGGCGAAAAAACACAAAGGGGTAGTATGTCGAAAAATTAGAAAAAACACAAAGGGTTTAGTATGTCAAAAATGTCGAAAAAACACAAAGGGGTTAGTATGTCAAAAATGTCGAAAAAACACAAAGGGGTTAGTATGTCGTAAATGTCGAAAAAACACAAAGGGGTTAGTATGTCGAAAATGTCGAAAAAACACAAAGGGGTTAGTATGTCGAAAATGTCGAAAAAACACAAATGGGTTTGTATGTCGAAAATGGCGAAAAAACACAAAGGGGTTAGTATGTCGTAAAAATAGAAAAAACACAAAGGGGTTAGTATGTCAAAAATTAGAAAAAACACAAAGGGGTTAGTATGTCGAAAATGTCGAAAAAACACAAAGGGGTTTGTATGTCGAAAATGGCGAAAAAACACAAAGGGGTTAGTATGTCGTAAAAATAGAAAAAACACAAAGGGGTTAGTATGTCAAAAATTAGAAAAAACACAAAGGGGTTTGTATGTCGAAAATGGCGAAAAAACACAAAGGGGTTAGTATGTCGTAAAAATAGAAAAAACACAAAGGGGTTAGTATGTCAAAAATTAGAAAAAACACAAAGGGGTTAGTATGTCGAAAATGTTGAAAAAACACAAAGGGGTTAGTATGTCGAAAATGTCGAAAAAACACAAAGGGGTTAGTATGTCGAAAACGGCGATAAAACACAAAGGGGTTAGTATGTCAAAAATATCAAAAAAACACAAAGGGGTTAGTATGTTGAAAAAATAGAAAAAACACAAAGGGGTTAGTATGTCGAAAATGTCGAAAAAACACAAAGGGGTTAGTATGTCGAAAAATTAGAAAAAACACAAAGGGGTTAGTATGTCGAAAATGTCAAAAAAACACAAAGGGGTTAGTATGTCGTAATAGTCGAAAAAACACAATGGGTTAGTAAGTCGAAAATGTCGATAAAACACAAAGGGGTTATTATGTCGAAAATGTCGAAAAAACACAAAGGGGTTAGTATGTCGTAATAGTCGAAAAAACACAAAGGGGTTAGTATGTCGTAAATGGCGAAAAAACACAAAGGGGTTAGTATGTCGAAAAATTAGAAAAAACACAAAGGGGTTAGTATGTCGAAAATGTCGAAAAAACACAAAGGGATTAGTATGTCAAAAATATCGAAAAAACACAAAGGGGTTAGTATGTCAAAAATTAGAAAAAACACAAAGGGGTTAGTATGTCGAAAATTAGAAAAAACACAAAGGGGTTAGTATGTCGAAAATGTCGAAAAAACACAAAGGGGTTAGTATGACGTAAATGTCAAAAAAACACAAAGGGGTTAGTATGTCGAAAATGTCGAAAAAACACAAAGGGGTTAGTATGTCGAAAATGTCGAAAAAACACAAAGGGGTTAGTATGACGTAAATGTCGAAAAAACACAAAGGGGTTAGTATGTCGAAAAATTAGAAAAAACACAAAGGGGTTAGTATGTCGAAAATGGGGAAAAAACACAAAGGGGTTAGTATGTCCAAAATGTCGAAAAAACACAAAGGGGTTAGTATGTCGAAAAAATAGAAAAAACACAAAGGGGTTAGTATGTCAAAAATTAGAAAAAACACAAAGGGGTTAGTATGTCGAAAATTAGAAAAAACACAAAGGGGTTAGTATGTCGAAAATGTCGAAAAAACACAAAGGGGTTAATATGTCGAAAATGTCGAAAAAACACAAAGGGGTTAGTATGTCGAAAAAATAGAAAAAACACAAAGGGGTTAGTATGTCAAAAATTAGAAAAAACACAAAGGGGTTAGTATGTCGAAAATTAGAAAAAACACAAAGGGGTTAGTATGTCGAAAAAATAGAAAAAACACAAAGGGGTTAGTATGTCGAAAATGTCGAAAAAACACAAAGGGGTTAGTATGTCGAAAAAATAGAAAAAACACAAAGGGGTTAGTATGTCAAAAATTAGAAAAAACACAAAGGGGTTAGTATGTCAAAAATGTCTAAAAAACACAAAGGGGTTAGTATGTCGAAAAAACACAAAGGGGTTAGTATGTCGTAAATTAGAAAAAACACAAAGGGGTTAGTATGTCGAAAATGTCGAAAAAACACAAAGGGGTTAGTATGTCGAAAATGTCGAAAAAACACAAAGGGGTTAGTATGTCGAAAAAATAGAAAAAACACAAAGGGGTTAGTATGTCGAAAAAATAAAAAAAACACAAAGGGGTTAGTATGTCGAAAATTAGAAAAAACACAAAGGGGTTAGTATGTCGAAAATGTCGAAAAAACACAAAGGGGTTAGTATGTCGAAAATGTCGAAAAAACACAAAGGGGTTAGTATGTCGAAAAAATAGAAAAAACACAAAGGGGTTAGTATGTCAAAAATTAGAAAAAACACAAAGGGGTTAGTATGTCGAAAATTAGAAAAAACACAAAGGGGTTAGTATGTCGAAAATGTCGAAAAAACACAAAGGGGTTAGTATGTCGAAAATGTCGAAAAAACACAAAGGGGTTAGTATGTCGAAAAAATAGAAAAAACACAAAGGGGTTAGTATGTCAAAAATTAGAAAAAACACAAAGGGTTTAGTATGTCGAAAAAATAGAAAAAACACAAAGGGGTTAGTATGTCAAAAATTAGAAAAAACACAAAGGGGTTAGTATGTCGAAAATGTCGAAAAAACACAAAGGGGTTAGTATGTCAAAAATGTCTAAAAAACACAAAGGGGTTAGTATGTCGAAAAAACACAAAGGGGTTAGTATGTCGTAAATGTCGAAAAAACACAAAGGGGTTAGTATGTCGTAAATGTCGAAAAAACACAAAGGGGTTAGTATGTCGAAAAATTAGAAAAAACACAAAAGGGTTAGTATGTCGAAAAATTAGAAAAAACACAAAGGGGTTAGTATGTCAAAAATTAGAAAAAACAAAGGGGTTAGTATGTCGAAAATGGCGAAAAAACACAAAGGGGTTAGTATGTCGAAAATGGCGAAAAAACACAAAGGGGTTAGTATGTCGAAAATGTCGAAAAAACACAAAGGGGTTAGTATGACGTAAATGTCGAAAAAACACAAAGGGGTTAGTATGTCGAAAAATTAGAAAAAACACAAAGGGGTTAGTATGTCAAAAATTAGAAAAAAACACAAAGGGGTTAGTATGTCAAAAATATCGAAAAAACACAAAGGGGTTAGTATGTCGAAAATGGCGAAAAAACACAAAGGGGTTAGTATGTCGAAAACGGCGATAAAACACAAAGGGGTTAGTATGTCAAAAATATCGAAAAAACACAAAGGGGTTAGTATGTCGAAAATTAGAAAAAAACACAAAGGGGTTAGTATGTCGAAAATGTCGAAAAAACACAAAGGGGTTAGTATGACGTAAATGTCGAAAAAACACAAAGGGGTTAGTATGTCGAAAAATTAGAAAAAACACAAAGGGGTTACTATGTCGAAAATTAGAAAAAAACACAAAGGGGTTAGTATGTCGAAAATGTCGAAAAAACACAAAGGGGTTAGTATGACGTAAATGTCGAAAAAACACAAAGGGGTTAGTATGTCGAAAAATTAGAAAAAACACAAAGGGGTTAGTATGTCGAAAATGGCGAAAAAACACAAAGGGGTTAGTATGTCAAAAAAATAGAAAAAACACAAAGGGGTTAGTATGTCAAAAATTAGAAAAAACACAAAGGGTTTAGTATGTCGAAAATGGCGAAAAAACACAAAGGGGTTAGTATGACGTAAATGTCGAAAAAACACAAAGGGGTTAGTATGTCGAAAATGTCGAAAAAACACAAAGGGGTTAGTATGTCGAAAATGTCGAAAAAACACAAAGGGGTTAGTATGTCGAAAATGTCGAAAAAACACAAAGGGGTTAGTATGTCGAAAACGGCGATAAAACACAAAGGGGTTAGTATGTCAAAAATATCGAAAAAACACAAAGGGGTTAGTATGTCGAAAAAATAGAAAAAACACAAAGGGGTTAGTATGTCAAAAATTAGAAAAAACACAAAGGGTTTAGTATGTCGAAAATGTCGAAAAAACACAAAGGGGTTAGTATGACGTAAATGTCGAAAAAACAAAGGGGTTAGTATGTCGAAAAATTAGAAAAAACACAAAGGGGTTAGTATGTCGAAAATGGCGAAAAAACATAAAGGGGTTAGTATGTCGAAAATGTCGAAAAAACAAAGGGGTTAGTATGTCAAAAATATCGAAAAAACACAAAGGGGTTAGTATGTCAAAAATTAGAAAAAACACAAAGGGGTTAGTATGTCAAAAATTAGAAAAAACACAAAGGGGTTAGTATGTCGAAAATGTCGAAAAAACACAAAGGGGTTAGTATGACGTAAATGTCGAAAAAACACAAAGGGGTTAGTATGTCGAAAATGTCGAAAAAACACAAAGGGGTTAGTATGTCGAAAATGTCGAAAAAACACAAAGGGGTTAGTATGTCGAAAATGTCGAAAAAACACAAAGGGGTTAGTATGTCGAAAACGGCGATAAAACACAAAGGGGTTAGTATGTCAAAAATATCGAAAAAACACAAAGGGGTTAGTATGTCGAAAAAATAGAAAAAACACAAAGGGGTTAGTATGTCAAAAATTAGAAAAAACACAAAGGGTTTAGTATGTCGAAAATGGCGAAAAAACACAAAGGGGTTAGTATGACGTAAATGTCGAAAAAACAAGAAGGGGTTAGTATGTCGAAAATGTCGAAAAAACACAAAGGGGTTAGTATGTCAAAAATATCGAAAAAACACAAAGGGGTTAGTATGTCGAAAAAATAGAAAAAACACAAAGGGGTTAGTATGTCAAAAATTAGAAAAAACACAAAGGGTTTAGTATGTCGAAAATGGCGAAAAAACACAAAGGGGTTAGTATGTCGAAAATGTCGAAAAAACACAAAGGGGTTAGTATGACGTAAATGTGGAAAAAACAAAGGGGTTAGTATGTCGAAAAATTAGAAAAAACACAAAGGGGTTAGTATGACGTAAATGTCGAAAAAACACAAAGGGGTTAGTATGTCGAAAATGTCGAAAAAACACAAAGGGGTTAGTATGACGTAAATGTCGAAAAAACACAAAGGGGTTAGTATGTCGAAAAATTAGAAAAAACACAAAGGGGTTAGTATGTCGAAAAATTAGAAAAAACACAAAGGGGTTAGTATGTCGAAAATAACGAAAAAACACAAAGGGGTTAGTATGTCGAAAATGGCGAAAAAACACAAAGGGGTTAGTATGTCGAAAAAATAGAAAAAACACAAAGGGGTTAGTATGGCGAAAATGGCAATAAAACACAAAGGGGTTTGTATGTCGAAAAAATAGAACAAACACAAAGGGGTTAGTATGGCGAAAATGGCGAAAAAACTCAAAGGGGTTAGTATGTCGTAAATGGCGAAAAAACACAAAGGGGTTAGTATGTCAAAAATGTTGAAAAAACACAAAGGGGTTAGTATGTCAAAAATGTCAAAAAAACACAAAGGGGTTAGTATGTCGAAAAAAATAGAAAAAACAAAAAGGGGTTCGTATGTCGAAAACAGCGATAAAACACAAAGGGGTTAGTATGTCAAAAATATCGAAAAAACACAAAGGGGTTAGTATGTCGAAAAAATAGAAAAAACACAAAGGGGTTAGTATGGCGAAAATGGCGAAAAAACACAAAGGGGTTAGTATGTCGATAATGTCGAAAAAACACAAAGGGGTTAGTATGTCGTAAATGGCGAAAAAACACAAAGGGGTTAGTATGTCGAAAAATTAGAAAAAACACAAAGGGTTTAGTATGTCGAAAATGTCGAAAAAACACAAAGGGGTTAGTATGTCGAAAATGTCGAAAAAACACAAAGGGGTTAGTATGTCGAAAAAATAGAAAAAACACAAAGGGGTTAGTATGACGTAAATGTCGAAAAAACAAAGGGGTTAGTATGTCGAAAAATGTCGAAAAAACACAAAGGGGTTAGTATGTCGAAAATGTCGAAAAAACACAAAGGGGTTAGTATAACGAAAATGTCGAAAAAACACAAAGGGGTTAGTATGTCGTAAATGTCGAAAAAACACAAAGGGGTAAGTATGTCGAAAAATTAGAAAAAACACAAAGGGGTTAGTATGTCGAAAATGTCGAAAAAACACAAAGGGGTTAGTATGTCGTAAATGTCGAAAAAACTCAAAGGGGTTAGTATGTCGAAAATGTCGAAAAAACACAAAGGGGTTAGTATGTCGAAAATGTCGAAAAAACACAAAGGGGTTAGTATGTCGTAAATGTCGAAAAAACACAAAGGGGTTAGTATGTCGAAAACGGCGATAAAACACAAAGGGGTTAGTATGTCGAAAAATTAGAAAAAACACAAAGGGGTTAGTATGTCGAAAATGTCGAAAAAAAGCAAAGGGGTTAGTATGTCGAAAATGTCGAAAAAACACAAAGGGGTTAGTATGTCGTAAATGTCGAAAAAACACAAAGGGGTTAGTATGTCGAAAAATTAGAAAAAACACAAAGGGGTTAGTATGTCGAAAATGTCGAAAAAACACAAAGGGGTTTGTATGTCGAAAATGGCGAAAAAACACAAAGGGATTAGTATGTCGTAAAAATAGAAAAAACACAAAGGGGTTAGTATGTCGAAAATGTCGAAAAAACACAAAGGGGTTAGTATGTTGAAAAAATAGAAAAAACACAAAGGGGTTAGTATGTCGAAAATGGCGAAAAAACACAAATGGGTTGGTATGTCGAAAAAATAGAAAAAACACAAAGGGGTTCGTATGTCGAAAACGGCGATAAAACACAAAGGGGTTAGTATGTCAAAAATATCGAAAAAACACAAAGGGGTTAGTATGTCGAAAAAATAGAAAAAACACAAAGGGGTTAGTATGTCAAAAATTAGAAAAAACACAAAGGGTTTAGTATGTCGAAAATGTCGAAAAAACACAAAGGGGTTAGTATGTCGATAATGTCGAAAAAACACAAAGGGGTTAGTATGTCGAAAAATTAGAAAAAACACAAAGGGTTTAGTATGTCGAAAATGTCGAAAAAACACAAGGGGTTAGTATGTCGATAATGTCGAAAAAACACAAAGGGGTTAGTATGTCGTAAATGGCGAAAAAACACAAAGGGGTTAGTATGTCGAAAACGGCGATAAAACACAAATGGGTTAGTATGTCAAAAATATCGAAAAAACACAAAGGGGTTAGTATGTCGAAAAATTAGAAAAAACACAAAGGGGTTAGTATGTCGAAAATGTCGAAAAAACACAAAGGGGTTAGTATGTCAAAAATATCGAAAAAACACAAAGGGGTTAGTATGTCGAAAAAATAGAAAAACACAAAGGGGTTAGTATGACGTAAATGTCGAAAAAACACAAAGGGGTTAGTATGTCGAAAATGTCGAAAAAACACAAAGGGGTTAGTATGACGTAAATGTCGAAAAAACACAAAGGGGTTAGTATGTCAAAAATATCGAAAAAACACAAAGGGGTTAGTATGTCGAAAAATTAGAAAAAACACAAAGGGGTTAGTATGTCGAAAATGGCGAAAAAACACAAAGGGGTTAGTATGTCGAAAATGTCGAAAAAACACAAAGGGATTAGTATGTCAAAAATATCGAAAAAACACAAAGGGGTTAGTATGTCAAAAATTAGAAAAAACACAAAGGGGTTAGTATGTCGAAAATGTCGAAAAAACACAAAGGGATTAGTATGTCAAAAATATCGAAAAAACACAAAGGGGTTAGTATGTCGAAAATTAGAAAAAACACAAAGGGGTTAGTATGTCGAAAATGTCGAAAAAACACAAAGGGGTTAGTATGACGTAAATGTCAAAAAAACACAAAGGGGTTAGTATGTCGAAAATGTCGAAAAAACACAAAGGGGTTAGTATGTCGAAAATGTCGAAAAAACACAAAGGGGTTAGTATGTCGAAAATGTCGAAAAAACACAAAGGGGTTAGTATGACGTAAATGTCAAAAAAACACAAAGGGGTTAGTATGTCGAAAAATTAGAAAAAACACAAAGGGGTTAGTATGTCGAAAATGTCGAAAAAACACAAAGGGATTAGTATGTCGAAAATGTCGAAAAAACACAAAGGGGTTAGTATGACGTAAATGTCGAAAAAACACAAAGGGGTTAGTATGTCGAAAAATTAGAAAAAACACAAAGGGGTTAGTATGTCGAAAATGTCGAAAAAACACAAAGGGGTTAGTATGTCGAAAATGTCGAAAAAACACAAAGGGGTTAGTATGTCGAAAACGGCGATAAAACACAAAGGGGTTAGTATGTCAAAAATATCGAAAAAACACAAAGGGGTTAGTATGTCGAAAATGTCGAAAAAACACAAAGGGGTTAGTATGACGTAAATGTCGAAAAAACACAAAGCGGTTAGTATGTCGAAAATGTCGAAAAAACACAAAGGGGTTAGTATGTCGAAAATGTCGAAAAAACACAAAGGGGTTAGTATGTCGAAAATGTCGAAAAAACACAAAGGGGTTAGTATGTCGAAAACGGCGATAAAACACAAAGGGTTTAGTATGTCGAAAATGGCGAAAAAACACAAAGGGGTTAGTATGACGTAAATGTCGAAAAAACACAAAGGGGTTAGTATGTCGAAAATGTCGAAAAAACACAAAGGGGTTAGTATGTCGAAAATGTCGAAAAAACACAAAGGGGTTAGTATGTCGAAAATGTCGAAAAAACACAAAGGGGTTAGTATGTCGAAAACGGCGATAAAACACAAAGGGGTTAGTATGTCAAAAATATCGAAAAAACACAAAGGGGTTAGTATGTCAAAAAAATAGAAAAAACACAAAGGGGTTAGTATGTCAAAAATTAGAAAAAACACAAAGGGTTTAGTATGTCGAAAATGTCGAAAAAACACAAAGGGGTTAGTATGACGTAAATGTGGAAAAAACAAAGGGGTTAGTATGTCGAAAAATTAGAAAAAACACAAAGGGGTTAGTATGTCGAAAATGGCGAAAAAATACAAAGGGGTTAGTATGTCGAAAATGTCGAAAACACAAAGGGGTTAGTATGTCGAAAAAATAGAAAAAACACAAAGGGGTTAGTATGACGTAAATGTCGAAAAAACACAAAGGGGTTAGTATGTCGAAAATGTCGAAAAAACACAAAGGGGTTAGTATGTCGAAAATGTCGAAAAAACACAAAGGGGTTAGTATGACGTAAATGTGGAAAAAACAAAGGGGTTAGTATGTCGAAAAATTAGAAAAAACACAAAGGGGTTAGTATGTCAAAAATTAGAAAAAACACAAAGGGGTTAGTATGTCGAAAATGTCGAAAAAACACAAAGGGGTTAGTATGACGTAAATGTCGAAAAAACACAAAGGGGTTAGTATGTCGAAAATGTCGAAAAAACACAAAGGGGTTAGTATGACGTAAATGTCGAAAAAACACAAAGGGGTTAGTATGTCGAAAAATTAGAAAAAACACAAAGGGTTTAGTATGTCGAAAATGTCGAAAAAACACAAAGGGGTTAGTATGTCAAAAATGTCGAAAAAACACAAAGGGGTTTGTATGTCGAAAATAACGAAAAAACACAAAGGGGTTAGTATGTCGAAAATGGCGAAAAAACACAAAGGGGTTAGTATGTCGAAAAAATAGAAAAAAGACAAAGGGGTTCGTATGTCGAAAACGGCAATAAAACACAAAGGGGTTAGTATGTCGAAAATGTCGAAAAAACACAAAGGGGTTAGTATGTCAAAAATGTCGAAAAAACACAAAGGGGTTTGTATGTCGAAAATAACGAAAAAACACAAAGGGGTTAGTATGTCGAAAATGGCGAAAAAACACAAAGGGGTTAGTATGTCGAAAAAATAGAAAAAAGACAAAGGGGTTCGTATGTCGAAAATGGCGAAAAAACTCAAAGGGGTTAGTATGTCGATAATGTCGAAAAAACACAAAGGGGTTAGTATGTCAAAAATGTCGAAAAAACACAAAGGGGTTAGTATGTCAAAAATGTCGAAAAAACACAAAGGGGTTAGTATGTCAAAAATGTCGAAAAAACACAAAGGGGTTAGTATGTCAAAAATTAGAAAAAACACAAAGGGGTTAGTATGTCGAAAACGGCGATAAAACACAAATGGGTTAGTATGTCAAAAATATCGAAAAAACACAAAGGGGTTAGTATGTCGAAAAAATAGAAAAAACACAAAGGGGTTAGTATGTCGAAAATGTCGAAAAAAAGCAAAGGGGTTAGTATGTCGAAAATGTCGAAAAAACACAAAGGGGTTAGTATGTCGTAAATGTCGAAAAAACACAAAGGGGTTAGTATGACGTAAATGTCGAAAAAACACAAAGGGGTTAGTATGACGTAAATGTCGAAAAAACACAAAGGGGTTAGTATGTCGAAAAAAATAGAAAAAACAAAAAGGGGTTAGTATGGCGAAAATGGCGAAAAAACACAAAGGGGTTAGTATGTCGAAAAAATAGAAAAAACACAAAGGGGTTCGTATGTCGAAAACGGCGATAAAACACAAAGGGGTTAGTATGTCAAAAATATCGAAAAAACACAAAGGGGTTAGTATGTCGAAAAAATAGAAAAAACACAAAGGGGTTAGTATGGCGAAAATGGCGAAAAAACACAAAGGGGTTAGTATGTCGATAATGTCGAAAAAACACAAAGGGGTTAGTATGTCGTAAATGGCGAAAAAACACAAAGGGGTTAGTATGTCGAAAAATTAGAAAAAACACAAAGGGTTTAGTATGTCGAAAATGTCGAAAAAACACAAAGGGGTTAGTATGTCGAAAATGTCGAAAAAACACAAAGGGGTTAGTATGTCGAAAAATTAGAAAAAACACAAAGGGGTTAGTATGTCAAAAATATCGAAAAAACACAAAGGGGTTAGTATGTCAAAAATTAGAAAAAACACAAAGGGGTTAGTATGTCGAAAAAATAGAAAAAACACAAAGGGGTTAGTATGTCGAAAATGTCGAAAAAACACAAAGGGGTTAGTATGTCGAAAACGGCGATAAAACACAAAGGGGTTAGTATGTCAAAAATATCGAAAAAACACAAAGGGGTTAGTATGTCAAAAAAATAGAAAAAACACAAAGGGGTTAGTATGTCAAAAATTAGAAAAAACACAAAGGGTTTAGTATGTCGAAAATGTCGAAAAAACACAAAGGGGTTAGTATGACGTAAATGTGGAAAAAACAAAGGGGTTAGTACGTCGAAAAATTAGAAAAAACACAAAGGGGTTAGTATGTCGAAAATGGCGAAAAAACACAAAGGGGTTAGTATGTCGAAAAAATAGAAAAAACACAAAGGGGTTAGTATGACGTAAATGTCGAAAAAACACAAAGGGGTTAGTATGTCGAAAATGTCGAAAAAACACAAAGGGGTTAGTATGTCGAAAATGTCGAAAAAACACAAAGGGGTTAGTATGACGTAAATGTGGAAAAAACAAAGGGGTTAGTATGTCGAAAAATTAGAAAAAACACAAAGGGGTTAGTATGTCGAAAATGGCGAAAAAACACAAAGGGGTTAGTATGTCGAAAATGTCGAAAACACAAAGGGGTTAGTATGTCGAAAAAATAGAAAAAACACAAAGGGGTTAGTATGACGTAAATGTCGAAAAAACACAAAGGGGTTAGTATGTCGAAAATGTCGAAAAAACACAAAGGGGTTAGTATGACGTAAATGTCGAAAAAACACAAAGGGGTTAGTATGTCGAAAATGGCGAAAAAACACAAAGGGGTTAGTATGACGTAAATGTGGAAAAAACAAAGGGGTTAGTATGTCGAAAAATTAGAAAAAACACAAAGGGGTTAGTATGTCAAAAAATTAGAAAAAACACAAAGGGTTTAGTATGTCGAAAATGTCGAAAAAACACAAAGGGGTTAGTATGTCAAAAATGTCGAAAAAACACAAAGGGGTTTGTATGTCGAAAATAACGAAAAAACACAAAGGGGTTAGTATGTCGAAAATGGCGAAAAAACACAAAGGGGTTAGTATGTCGAAAAAATAGAAAAAAGACAAAGGGGTTCGTATGTCGAAAACGGCAATAAAACACAAAGGGGTTAGTATGGCGAAAATGGCGAAAAAACTCAAAGGGGTTAGTATGTCGAAAATGTTGAAAAAACACAAAGGGGTTAGTATGTCGAAAATGTCGAAAAAACACAAAGGGGTTAGTATGTCAAAAATGTCGAAAAAACACAAAGGGGTTAGTATGTCGAAAAAAATAGAAAAAACAAAAAGGGGTTAGTATGGCGAAAATGGCGAAAAAACACAAAGGGGTTAGTATGTCGAAAAAATAGAAAAAACACAAAGGGGTTCGTATGTCGAAAACGGCGATAAAACACAAAGGGGTTAGTATGTCAAAAATATCGAAAAAACACAAAGGGGTTAGTATGTCGAAAAAATAGAAAAAACACAAAGGGGTTAGTATGGCGAAAATGGCGAAAAAACACAAAGGGGTTAGTATGTCGATAATGTCGAAAAAACACAAAGGGGTTAGTATGTCGTAAATGGCGAAAAAACACAAAGGGGTTAGTATGTCGAAAAATTAGAAAAAACACAAAGGGTTTAGTATGTCGAAAATGTCGAAAAAACACAAAGGGGTTATTATGTCGAAAATGTCGAAAAAACACAAAGGGGTTAGTATGTCGAAAAATTAGAAAAAACACAAAGGGGTTAGTATGTCAAAAATATCGAAAAAACACAAAGGGGTTAGTATGTCAAAAATTAGAAAAAACACAAAGGGGTTAGTATGTCGAAAAAATAGAAAAAACACAAAGGGGTTAGTATGTCGAAAATGTCGAAAAAACACAAAGGGGTTAGTATGTCGAAAAATTAGAAAAAACACAAAGGGGTTAGTATGTCGAAAAATTAGAAAAAACACAAAGGGGTTAGTAAGTCGAAAATGTCGAAAAAACACAAAGGGGTTAGTATGTCGAAAATGTCGAAAAAACACAAAGGGGTTAGTATAACGAAAATGTCGAAAAAACACAAAGGGGTTAGTATGTCGTAAATGTCGAAAAAACACAAAGGGGTAAGTATGTCGAAAAATTAGAAAAAACACAAAGGGGTTAGTATGTCGAAAATGTCGAAAAAACACAAAGGGGTTAGTATGTCGTAAAAATAGAAAAAACACAAAGGGGTTAGTATGTCGTAAATGTCGAAAAAACTCAAAGGGGTTAGTATGTCGAAAATGTCGAAAAAACACAAAGGGGTTAGTATGTCGAAAATGTCGAAAAAACACAAAGGGGTTAGTATGTCGTAAATGTCGAAAAAACACAAAGGGGTTAGTATGTCGAAAACGGCGATAAAACACAAAGGGGTTAGTATGTCGAAAAATTAGAAAAAACACAAAGGGGTTAGTATGTCGAAAATGTCGAAAAAAAGCAAAGGGGTTAGTATGTCGAAAATGTCGAAAAAACACAAAGGGGTTAGTATGTCGTAAATGTCGAAAAAACACAAAGGGGTTAGTATGTTGAAAAAATAGAAAAAACACAAAGGGGTTAGTATGTCGAAAATGGCGAAAAAACACAAATGGGTTGGTATGTCGAAAAAATAGAAAAAACACAAAGGGGTTCGTATGTCGAAAACGGCGAAAAAACACAAAGGGGTTAGTATGTCAAAAATATCGAAAAAACACAAAGGGGTTAGTATGTCGAAAAAATAGAAAAAACACAAAGGGGTTAGTATGTCAAAAATTAGAAAAAACACAAAGGGTTTAGTATGTCGAAAATGTCGAAAAAACACAAAGGGGTTAGTATGTCGATAATGTCGAAAAAACACAAAGGGGTTAGTATGTCGAAAAATTAGAAAAAACACAAAGGGTTTAGTATGTCGAAAATGTCGAAAAAACACAAGGGGTTAGTATGTCGATAATGTCGAAAAAACACAAAGGGGTTAGTATGTCGTAAATGTCGAAAAAACACAAAGGGGTTAGTATGTCGAAAATGTCGAAAAAACACAAAGGGGTTAGTATGTCGAAAACGGCGATAAAACACAAAGGGGTTAGTATGTCAAAAATATCAAAAAAACACAAAGGGGTTAGTATGTTGAAAAAATAGAAAAAACACAAAGGGGTTAGTATGTCGAAAATGTCGAAAAAACACAAAGGGGTTAGTATGTCGAAAAATTAGAAAAAACACAAAGGGGTTAGTATGTCGAAAATGTCAAAAAAACACAAAGGGGTTAGTATGTCGTAATAGTCGAAAAAACACAATGGGTTAGTAAGTCGAAAATGTCGATAAAACACAAAGGGGTTATTATGTCAAAAATATCGAAAAAACACAAAGGGGTTAGTATGTCGAAAATGTCGAAAAAACACAAAGGGGTTAGTATGTCAAAAATTAGAAAAAACACAAAGGGGTTAGTATGTCGAAAATATCGAAAAAACACAAAGGGGTTAGTATGTCGAAAATGTCGAAAAAACACAAAGGGGTTAGTATGTCGTAATAGTCGAAAAAACACAAAGGGGTTAGTATGTCAAAAATTTAAAAAAAACACAAAGGGGTTAGTATGTCGAAAATGGCGAAAAAACACAAAAGGGGGTTAGTATGTCGTAAATGTCGAAAAAACACAAAAGGGGGTTAGTATGTCGTAAATGTCGAAAAAACACAAAAGGGGGTTAGTATGTCGTAAATGTCTAAAAAACACAAAGGGGTTGGTATGTCGAAAATGTCGAAAAAACACAAAGGGGTTAGTATGTCGAAAATGTCGAAAAAACACAAAGGGGTTAGTATGTCGAAAATGTCGAAAAAACACAAAAGGGGGTTAGTATGTCGTAAATGTCGAAAAAACACAAAGGGGTTAGTATGTCCAAAATGTCGAAAAAACACAAATGGGTTGGTATGTCGAAAAAATAGAAAAAACAAAAAGGGGTTAGTATGGCGAAAATGGCGAAAAAACACAAAGGGGTTAGTATGTCGAAAAAATAGAAAAAACACAAAGGGGTTCGTATGTCGAAAACGGCGATAAAACACAAAGGGGTTAGTATGTCAAAAATATCGAAAAAACACAAAGGGGTTAGTATGTCGAAAAAATAGAAAAAACACAAAGGGGTTAGTATGTCGATAATGTCGAAAAAACACAAAGGGGTTAGTATGTCGTAAATGGCGAAAAAACACAAAGGGGTTAGTATGTCGAAAAATTAGAAAAAACACAAAGGGTTTAGTATGTCGAAAATGTCGAAAAAACACAAAGGGGTTAGTATGTCGAAAATGTCGAAAAAACACAAAGGGGTTAGTATGTCGAAAAATTAGAAAAAACACAAAGGGGTTAGTATGTCAAAAATATCGAAAAAACACAAAGGGGTTAGTATGTCAAAAATTAGAAAAAACACAAAGGGGTTAGTATGTCGAAAAAATAGAAAAAACACAAAGGGGTTAGTAGGTCGAAAATGTCGAAAAAACACAAAGGGGTTAGTATGTCGAAAAATTAGAAAAAACACAAAGGGGTTAGTATGTCGAAAAATTAGAAAAAACACAAAGGGGTTAGTAAGTCGAAAATGTCGAAAAAACACAAAGGGGTTAGTATGTCGAAAATGTCGAAAAAACACAAAGGGGTTAGTATGTCGATAATGTCGAAAAAACACAAAGGGGTTAGTATGTCGTAAATGTCGAAAAAACACAAAGGGGTTAGTATGTCGAAAATGTCGAAAAAACACAAAGGGGTTAGTATGTCGAAAACGGCGATAAAACACAAAGGGGTTAGTATGTCAAAAATATCAAAAAAACACAAAGGGGTTAGTATGTTGAAAAAATAGAAAAAACACAAAGGGGTTAGTATGTCGAAAATGTCGAAAAAACACAAAGGGGTTAGTATGTCGAAAAATTAGAAAAAACACAAAGGGGTTAGTATGTCGAAAATGTCAAAAAAACACAAAGGGGTTAGTATGTCGTAATAGTCGAAAAAACACAATGGGTTAGTAAGTCGAAAATGTCGATAAAACACAAAGGGGTTATTATGTCAAAAATATCGAAAAAACACAAAGGGGTTAGTATGTCGAAAATGTCGAAAAAACACAAAGGGGTTAGTATGTCAAAAATTAGAAAAAACACAAAGGGGTTAGTATGTCGAAAATATCGAAAAAACACAAAGGGGTTAGTATGTCGAAAATGTCGAAAAAACACAAAGGGGTTAGTATGTCGTAATAGTCGAAAAAACACAAAGGGGTTAGTATGTCAAAAATTTAAAAAAAACACAAAGGGGTTAGTATGTCGAAAATGGCGAAAAAACACAAAAGGGGGTTAGTATGTCGTAAATGTCGAAAAAACACAAAAGGGGGTTAGTATGTCGTAAATGTCGAAAAAACACAAAAGGGGGTTAGTATGTCGTAAATGTCTAAAAAACACAAAGGGGTTGGTATGTCGAAAATGTCGAAAAAACACAAAGGGGTTAGTATGTCGAAAATGTCGAAAAAACACAAAAGGGGGTTAGTATGTCGTAAATGTCGAAAAAACACAAAGGGGTTAGTATGTCCAAAATGTCGAAAAAACACAAATGGGTTGGTATGTCGAAAAAATAGAAAAAACAAAAAGGGGTTAGTATGGCGAAAATGGCGAAAAAACACAAAGGGGTTAGTATGTCGAAAAAATAGAAAAAACACAAAGGGGTTCGTATGTCGAAAACGGCGATAAAACACAAAGGGGTTAGTATGTCAAAAATATCGAAAAAACACAAAGGGGTTAGTATGTCGAAAAAATAGAAAAAACACAAAGGGGTTAGTATGGCGAAAATGGCGAAAAAACACAAAGGGGTTAGTATGTCGATAATGTCGAAAAAACACAAAGGGGTTAGTATGTCGTAAATGGCGAAAAAACACAAAGGGGTTAGTATGTCGAAAATGTCGAAAAAACACAAAGGGGTTAGTATGTCGAAAAATTAGAAAAAACACAAAGGGGTTAGTATGTCAAAAATATCGAAAAAACACAAAGGGGTTAGTATGTCGAAAAATTAGAAAAAACACAAAGGGTTTAGTATGTCGAAAATGTCGAAAAAACACAAAGGGGTTAGTATGTCGAAAATGTCGAAAAAACACAAAGGGGTTAGTATGTCGAAAAATTAGAAAAAACACAAAGGGGTTAGTATGTCAAAAATATCGAAAAAACACAAAGGGGTTAGTATGTCAAAAATTAGAAAAAACACAAAGGGGTTAGTATGTCGAAAAAATAGAAAAAACACAAAGGGGTTAGTATGTCGAAAATGTCGAAAAAACACAAAGGGGTTAGTATGTCGAAAAATTAGAAAAAACACAAAGGGGTTAGTATGTCGAAAAATTAGAAAAAACACAAAGGGGTTAGTAAGTCGAAAATGTCGAAAAAACACAAAGGGGTTAGTATGTCGAAAATGTCGAAAAAACACAAAGGGGTTAGTATGTCGTAAAAATAGAAAAAACACAAAGGGGTTAGTATGTCGTAAATGTCGAAAAAACACAAAGGGGTTAGTATGTCGAAAATGTCGAAAAAACACAAAGGGGTTAGTATGTCGTAAATGTCGAAAAAACACAAAGGGGTTAGTATGTCGAAAACGGCGATAAAACACAAAGGGGTTAGTATGTCGAAAAATTAGAAAAAACACAAAGGGGTTAGTATGTCGAAAATGTCGAAAAAAAGCAAAGGGGTTAGTATGTCGAAAATGTCGAAAAAACACAAAGGGGTTAGTATGTCGTAAATGTCGAAAAAACACAAAGGGGTTAGTATGTCAAAAATATCGAAAAAACACAAAGGGGTTAGTATGTCGAAAAAATAGAAAAAACACAAAGGGGTTAGTATGTCAAAAATTAGAAAAAACACAAAGGGTTTAGTATGTCGAAAATGTCGAAAAAACACAAAGGGGTTAGTATGTCGATAATGTCGAAAAAACACAAAGGGGTTAGTATGTCGAAAAATTAGAAAAAACACAAAGGGTTTAGTATGTCGTAAATGGCGAAAAAACACAAAGGGGTTAGTATGTCGAAAAATTAGAAAAAACACAAAGGGGTTAGTATGTCGAAAATGTCGATAAAACACAAAGTTAGTATGTCAAAAATATCGAAAAAACACAAAGGGGTTAGTATGTCAAAAATTAGAAAAAACACAAAGGGGTTAGTATGTCGAAAAATTAGAAAAAACACAAAGGGTTTAGTATGTCGAAAATGTCGAAAAAACACAAAGGGGTTAGTATGTCGTAATAGTCGAAAAAACACAATGGGTTAGTAAGTCGAAAATGTCGATAAAACACAAAGGGGTTATTATGTCAAAAATATCGAAAAAACACAAAGGGGTTAGTATGTCGTAAATGGCGAAAAAACACAAAGGGGTAGTATGTCGAAAAATTAGAAAAAACACAAAGGGGTTAGTATGTCAAAAATGTCGAAAAAACACAAAGGGGTTAGTATGTCAAAAATGTCGAAAAAACACAAAGGGGTTAGTATGTCGTAATAGTCGAAAAAACACAAGGGGTTAGTATGTCGTAAATGGCGAAAAAACACAAAGGGGTTAGTATGTCGAAAATGTCGAAAAAACACAAAGGGGTTAGTATGTCAAAAATGTCGAAAAAACACAAAGGGGTTAGTATGTCAAAAATGTCGAAAAAACACAAAGGGGTTAGTATGTCGTAAATGTCGAAAAAACACAAAGGGGTTAGTATGTCGAAAATGTCGAAAAAACACAAAGGGGTTAGTATGTCGAAAATGTCGAAAAAACACAAATGGGTTTGTATGTCGAAAATGGCGAAAAAACACAAAGGGGTTAGTATGTCGTAAAAATAGAAAAAACACAAAGGGGTTAGTATGTCAAAAATTAGAAAAAACACAAAGGGATTTGTATGTCGAAAATGGCGAAAAAACACAAAGGGGTTAGTATGTCGTAAAAATAGAAAAAACACAAAGGGGTTAGTATGTCAAAAATTAGAAAAAACACAAAGGGGTTAGTATGTCGAAAATGTCGAAAAAACACAAAGGGGTTAGTATGTCGAAAATGTCGAAAAAACACAAAGGGGTTAGTATGTCGAAAACGGCGATAAAACACAAAGGGGTTAGTATGTCAAAAATATCAAAAAAACACAAAGGGGTTAGTATGTCGAAAATGTCGAAAAAACACAAAGGGGTTAGTATGTCGAAAAATTAGAAAAAACACAAAGGGGTTAGTATGTCGAAAATGTCAAAAAAACACAAAGGGGTTAGTATGTCGTAATAGTCGAAAAAACACAATGGGTTAGTAAGTCGAAAATGTCGATAAAACACAAAGGGGTTATTATGTCAAAAATATCGAAAAAAACACAAAGGGGTTAGTATGTCGAAAATGTCAAAAAAACACAAAGGGGTTAGTATGTCGTAATAGTCGAAAAAACACAATGGGTTAGTAAGTCGAAAATGTCGATAAAACACAAAGGGGTTATTATGTCAAAAATATCGAAAAAAACACAAAGGGGTTAGTATGTCGAAAATGTCGAAAAAACACAAAGGGGTTAGTATGTCGAAAAAATAGAAAAAACACAAAGGGGTTAGTATGTCGAAAATATCGAAAAAACACAAAGGGGTTAGTATGTCGAAAATGTCGAAAAAACACAAAGGGGTTAGTATGTCGTAATAGTCGAAAAAACACAAAGGGGTTAGTATGTCAAAAATTTAAAAAAAACACAAAGGGGTTAGTATGTCGAAAATGGCGAAAAAACACAAAGGGGTTAGTATGTCGTAAATGTCGAAAAAACACAAAGGGGTTGGTATGTCGAAAATGTCGAAAAAACACAAAGGGGGTTAGTATGTCGAAAATGTCGAAAAAACACAAAAGGGGGTTAGTATGTCGTAAATGTCGAAAAAACACAAAAGGGGGTTAGTATGTCGTAAATGTCGAAAAAACACAAAAGGGGGTTAGTATGTCGTAAATGTCTAAAAAACACAAAGGGGTTGGTATGTCGAAAATGTCGAAAAAACACAAAGGGGTTAGTATGTCGAAAATGTCGAAAAAACACAAAAGGGGGTTAGTATGTCGTAAATGTCGAAAAAACACAAAGGGGTTAGTATGTCCAAAATGTCGAAAAAACACAAAGGGGTTAGTATGTTGAAAATGGCGAAAAAACACAAAGGGGTTAGTATGTCGAAAAAATAGAAAAAACACAAAGGGGTTAGTATGTCAAAAATATCGAAAAAACACAAAGGGGTTAGTATGACGTAAATGTCGAAAAAACACAAAGGGGTTAGTATGTCGAAAATGTCGAAAAAACACAAAGGGGTTAGTATGTCGAAAATGGGGAAAAAACACAAAGGGGTTAGTATGTCCAAAATGTCGAAAAAACACAAAGGGGTTAGTATGTCGAAAAAATAGAAAAAACACAAAGGGGTTAGTATGTCAAAAATTAGAAAAAACACAAAGGGGTTAGTATGTCGAAAATTAGAAAAAACACAAAGGGGTTAGTATGTCGAAAATGTCGAAAAAACACAAAGGGGTTAGTATGTCGAAAATGTCGAAAAAACACAAAGGGGTTAGTATGTCGAAAAAATAGAAAAAACACAAAGGGGTTAGTATGTCAAAAAATAGAAAAAACACAAAGGGGTTAGTATGTCGAAAATTAGAAAAAACACAAAGGGGTTAGTATGTCGAAAATGTCGAAAAAACACAAAGGGGTTAGTATGTCGAAAATGTCGAAAAAACACAAAGGGGTTAGTATGTCGAAAAAATAGAAAAAACACAAAGGGGTTAGTATGTCAAAAATTAGAAAAAACACAAAGGGTTTAGTATGTCGAAAAAATAGAAAAAACACAAAGGGGTTAGTATGTCAAAAATTAGAAAAAACACAAAGGGTTTAGTATGTCGAAAATGGCGAAAAAACACAAAGGGGTTAGTATGTCGAAAATGTCGAAAAAACACAAAGGGGTTAGTATGTCAAAAATGTCTAAAAAACACAAAGGGGTTAGTATGTCGAAAAAACACAAAGGGGTTAGTATGTCGTAAATGTCGAAAAAACACAAAGGGGTTAGTATGTCGAAAATGTCGAAAAAACACAAAGGGGTTAGTATGTCGAAAAATTAGAAAAAACACAAAAGGGTTAGTATGTCGAAAAATTAGAAAAAACACAAAGGGGTTAGTATGTCGAAAAATTAGAAAAAACACAAAGGGGTTAGTATGTCAAAAATTAGAAAAAACAAAGGGGTTAGTATGTCGAAAATGGCGAAAAAACACAAAGGGGTTAGTATGTCGAAAATGGCGAAAAAACACAAAGGGGTTAGTATGTCGAAAATGTCGAAAAAACACAAAGGGGTTAGTATGACGTAAATGTCGAAAAAACACAAAGGGGTTAGTATGTCGAAAAATTAGAAAAAACACAAAGGGGTTAGTATGTCAAAAATTAGAAAAAAACACAAAGGGGTTAGTATGTCAAAAATATCGAAAAAACACAAAGGGGTTAGTATGTCGAAAATGGCGAAAAAACACAAAGGGGTTAGTATGTCGAAAACGGCGATAAAACACAAAGGGGTAAGTATGTCAAAAATATCGAAAAAACACAAAGGGGTTAGTATGTCGAAAATGGCGAAAAAACACAAAGGGGTTAGTATGTCGAAAAATTAGAAAAAACACAAAGGGGTTACTATGTCGAAAATTAGAAAAAAACACAAAGGGGTTAGTATGACGTAAATGTCGAAAAAACACAAAGGGGTTAGTATGTCGAAAAATTAGAAAAAACACAAAGGGGTTAGTATGTCGAAAATGTCGATAAAACACAAAGTTAGTATGTCAAAAATATCGAAAAAACACAAAGGGGTTAGTATGTCGAAAAATTAGAAAAAACACAAAGGGTTTAGTATGTCGAAAATGTCGAAAAAACACAAAGGGGTTAGTATGTCGTAATAGTCGAAAAAACACAATGGGTTAGTAAGTCGAAAATGTCGATAAAACACAAAGGGGTTATTATGTCAAAAATATCGAAAAAACACAAAGGGGTTAGTATGTCGTAAATGGCGAAAAAACACAAAGGGGTAGTATGTCGAAAAATTAGAAAAAACACAAAGGGGTTAGTATGTCAAAAATGTCGAAAAAACACAAAGAGGTTAGTATGTCAAAAATGTCGAAAAAACACAAAGGGGTTAGTATGTCGTAATAGTCGAAAAAACACAAGGGGTTAGTATGTCGTAAATGGCGAAAAAACACAAAGGGGTTAGTATGTCGAAAATGTCGAAAAAACACAAAGGGGTTAGTATGTCAAAAATGTCGAAAAAACACAAAGGGGTTAGTATGTCAAAAATGTCGAAAAAACACAAAGGGGTTAGTATGTCGTAAATGTCGAAAAAACACAAAGGGGTTAGTATGTCGAAAATGTCGAAAAAACACAAAGGGGTTAGTATGTCGAAAATGTCGAAAAAACACAAATGGGTTTGTATGTCGAAAATGGCGAAAAAACAGAAAGGGGTTAGTATGTCAAAAATTAGAAAAAACACAAAGGGGTTAGTATGTCGAAAATGTCGAAAAAACACAAAGGGGTTTGTATGTCGAAAATGGCGAAAAAACACAAAGGGGTTAGTATGTCGTAAAAATAGAAAAAACACAAAGGGGTTAGTATGTCAAAAATTAGAAAAAACACAAAGGGGTTTGTATGTCGAAAATGGCCAAAAAACACAAAGGGGTTAGTATGTCGTAAAAATAGAAAAAACACAAAGGGGTTAGTATGTCAAAAATTAGAAAAAACACAAAGGGGTTAGTATGTCGTAAAAATAGAAAAAACACAAAGGGGTTAGTATGTCAAAAATTAGAAAAAACACAAAGGGGTTAGTATGTCGAAAATGTCGAAAAAACACAAAGGGGTTAGTATGTCGAAAATGTCGAAAAAACACAAAGGGGTTAGTATGTCGAAAACGGCGATAAAACACAAAGGGGTTAGTATGTCAAAAATATCAAAAAAACACAAAGGGGTTAGTATGTTGAAAAAATAGAAAAAACACAAAGGGGTTAGTATGTCGAAAATGTCGAAAAAACACAAAGGGGTTAGTATGTCGAAAAATTAGAAAAAACACAAAGGGGTTAGTATGTCGAAAATGTCAAAAAAACACAAAGGGGTTAGTATGTCGTAATAGTCGAAAAAACACAATGGGTTAGTAAGTCGAAAATGTCGATAAAACACAAAGGGGTTATTATGTCAAAAATATCGAAAAAAACACAAAGGGGTTAGTATGTCGAAAATGTCGAAAAAACACAAAGGGGTTAGTATGTCAAAAATTAGAAAAAACACAAAGGGGTTAGTATGTCGAAAAAATAGAAAAAACACAAAGGGGTTAGTATGTCGAAAATATCGAAAAAACACAAAGGGGTTAGTATGTCGAAAATGTCGAAAAAACACAAAGGGGTTAGTATGTCGTAATAGTCGAAAAAACACAAAGGGGTTAGTATGTCAAAAATTTAAAAAAAACACAAAGGGGTTAGTATGTCGAAAATGGCGAAAAAACACAAAGGGGTTAGTATGTCGTAAATGTCGAAAAAACACAAAGGGGTTGGTATGTCGAAAATGTCGAAAAAACACAAAGGGGTTAGTATGTCGAAAATGTCGAAAAAACACAAAAGGGGGTTAGTATGTCGTAAATGTCGAAAAAACACAAAAGGGGGTTAGTATGTCGTAAATGTCGAAAAAACACAAAAGGGGGTTAGTATGTCGTAAATGTCTAAAAAACACAAAGGGGTTGGTATGTCGAAAATGTCGAAAAAACACAAAGGGGTTAGTATGTCGAAAATGTCGAAAAAACACAAAAGGGGGTTAGTATGTCGTAAATGTCGAAAAAACACAAAGGGGTTAGTATGTCCAAAATGTCGAAAAAACACAAAGGGGTTAGTATGTTGAAAATGGCGAAAAAACACAAAGGGGTTAGTATGTCGAAAAAATAGAAAAAACACAAAGGGGTTAGTATGGCGAAAATGGCGAAAAAACACAAAGGGGTTAGTATGTCGAAAAAATAGAAAAAACACAAAGGGGTTCGTATGTCGAAAACGGCGATAAAACACAAAGGGGTTAGTATGTCAAAAATATCGAAAAAACACAAAGGGGTTAGTATGACGTAAATGTCGAAAAAACACAAAGGGGTTAGTATGTCGAAAATGTCGAAAAAACACAAAGGGGTTAGTATGTCGAAAATTAGAAAAAACACAAAGGGGTTAGTATGTCGAAAATGTCGAAAAAACACAAAGGGGTTAGTATGTCGAAAATGTCGAAAAAACACAAAGGGGTTAGTATGTCGAAAAAATAGAAAAAACACAAAGGGGTTAGTATGTCAAAAATTAGAAAAAACACAAAGGGTTTAGTATGTCGAAAAAATAGAAAAAACACAAAGGGGTTAGTATGTCAAAAATTAGAAAAAACACAAAGGGTTTAGTATGTTGAAAATGGCGAAAAAACACAAAGGGGTTAGTATGTCGAAAATGTCGAAAAAACACAAAGGGGTTAGTATGTCAAAAATGTCTAAAAAACACAAAGGGGTTAGTATGTCGAAAAAACACAAAGGGGTTAGTATGTCGTAAATGTCGAAAAAACACAAAGGGGTTAGTATGTCGAAAATGTCGAAAAAACACAAAGGGGTTAGTATGTCGAAAAATTAGAAAAAACACAAAAGGGTTAGTATGTCGAAAAATTAGAAAAAACACAAAGGGGTTAGTATGTCGAAAAATTAGAAAAAACACAAAGGGGTTAGTATGTCAAAAATTAGAAAAAACAAAGGGGTTAGTATGTCGAAAATGGCGAAAAAACACAAAGGGGTTAGTATGTCGAAAATGGCGAAAAAACACAAAGGGGTTAGTATGTCGAAAATGTTGAAAAAACACAAAGGGGTTAGTATGACGTAAATGTCGAAAAAACACAAAGGGGTTAGTATGTCGAAAAATTAGAAAAAACACAAAGGGGTTAGTATGTCAAAAATTAGAAAAAAACACAAAGGGGTTAGTATGTCAAAAATATCGAAAAAACACAAAGGGGTTAGTATGTCGAAAATGGCGAAAAAACACAAAGGGGTTAGTATGTCGAAAACGGCGATAAAACACAAAGGGGTTAGT
The DNA here is from genome assembly GCF_059441175.1 of Urocampus carinirostris. NCBI lineage: Eukaryota > Metazoa > Chordata > Actinopteri > Syngnathiformes > Syngnathidae > Urocampus > Urocampus carinirostris. The sequence goes on from NC_142364.1 coordinate 2,641,816, forward strand.
ATGTCAAAAATATCGAAAAAACACAAAGGGGTTAGTATGTCGAAAATGGCGAAAAAACACAAAGGGGTTAGTATGTCGAAAAATTAGAAAAAACACAAAGGGGTTACTATGTCGAAAATTAGAAAAAAACACAAAGGGGTTAGTATGTCGAAAATGTCGAAAAAACACAAAGGGGTTAGTATGACGTAAATGTCGAAAAAACACAAAGGGGTTAGTATGTCGTAATAGTCGAAAAAACACAATGGGTTAGTAAGTCGAAAATGTCGATAAAACACAAAGGGGTTATTATGTCAAAAATATCGAAAAAACACAAAGGGGTTAGTATGTCGTAAATGGCGAAAAAACACAAAGGGGTAGTATGTCGAAAAATTAGAAAAAACACAAAGGGTTTAGTATGTCAAAAATGTCGAAAAAACACAAAGGGGTTAGTATGTCGTAAATGGCGAAAAAACACAAAGGGGTTAGTATGTCGAAAATGTCGAAAAAACACAAAGGGGTTAGTATGTCAAAAATGTCGAAAAAACACAAAGGGGTTAGTATGTCAAAAATGTCGAAAAAACACAAAGGGGTTAGTATGTCGTAAATGTCGAAAAAACACAAAGGGGTTAGTATGTCGAAAATGTCGAAAAAACACAAAGGGGTTAGTATGTCGAAAATGTCGAAAAAACACAAATGGGTTTGTATGTCGAAAATGGCGAAAAAACACAAAGGGGTTAGTATGTCAAAAATTAGAAAAAACACAAAGGGGTTAGTATGTCGAAAATGTCGAAAAAACACAAAGGGGTTTGTATGTCGAAAATGGCGAAAAAACACAAAGGGGTTAGTATGTCGTAAAAATAGAAAAAACACAAAGGGGTTAGTATGTCAAAAATTAGAAAAAACACAAAGGGGTTTGTATGTCGAAAATGGCGAAAAAACACAAAGGGGTTAGTATGTCGTAAAAATAGAAAAAACACAAAGGGGTTAGTATGTCAAAAATTAGAAAAAACACAAAGGGGTTAGTATGTCGAAAATGTCGAAAAAACACAAAGGGGTTAGTATGTCGAAAATGTCGAAAAAACACAAAGGGGTTAGTATGTCGAAAACGGCGATAAAACACAAAGGGGTTAGTATGTCAAAAATATCAAAAAAACACAAAGGGGTTAGTATGTTGAAAAAATAGAAAAAACACAAAGGGGTTAGTATGTCGAAAAATTAGAAAAAACACAAAGGGGTTAGTATGTCGAAAATGTCGATAAAACACAAAGTTAGTATGTCAAAAATATCGAAAAAACACAAAGGGGTTAGTATGTCAAAAATTAGAAAAAACACAAAGGGTTTAGTATGTCGAAAATGTCGAAAAAACACAAAGGGGTTAGTATGTCGTAATAGTCGAAAAAACACAATGGGTTAGTAAGTCGAAAATGTCGAAAAAACACAAAGGGGTTAGTATGTCGAAAATGTCGATAAAACACAAAGTTAGTATGTCAAAAATATCGAAAAAACACAAAGGGGTTAGTATGTCAAAAATTAGAAAAAACACAAAGGGGTTAGTATGTCGAAAAATTAGAAAAAACACAAAGGGTTTAGTATGTCGAAAATGTCGAAAAAACACAAAGGGGTTAGTATGTCGTAATAGTCGAAAAAACACAATGGGTTAGTAAGTCGAAAATGTCGATAAAACACAAAGGGGTAATTATGTCAAAAATATCGAAAAAACACAAAGGGGTTAGTATGTCGTAAATGGCGAAAAAACACAAAGGGGTAGTATGTCGAAAAATTAGAAAAAACACAAAGGGTTTAGTATGTCAAAAATGTCGAAAAAACACAAAGGGGTTAGTATGTCGAAAAAATAGAAAAAACACAAAGGGGTTAGTATGTCGAAAATATCGAAAAAACACAAAGGGGTTAGTATGTCGAAAATGTCGAAAAAACACAAAGGGGTTAGTATGTCGTAATAGTCGAAAAAACACAAAGGGGTTAGTATGTCAAAAATTTAAAAAAAACACAAAGGGGTTAGTATGTCGAAAATGGCGAAAAAACACAAAAGGGGGTTAGTATGTCGTAAATGTCGAAAAAACACAAAAGGGGGTTAGTATGTCGTAAATGTCGAAAAAACACAAAAGGGGGTTAGTATGTCGTAAATGTCTAAAAAACACAAAGGGGTTGGTATGTCGAAAATGTCGAAAAAACACAAAGGGGTTAGTATGTCGAAAATGTCGAAAAAACCCAAAGGCGTTAGTATGTCGAAAATGTCGAAAAAACACAAAGGGGTTAGTATGTCGAAAATGGCGAAAAAACACAAAGGGGTTAGTATGTAGAAAAACGCGAAAAAACACAAAAGGGTTAGTATGTCAAAAATTAGAAAAAAAACAAAGGGGTTAGTATGTCAAAAATGGCGAAAAAACACAAAGGGGTTAGTATGTCCAAAATGTCGAAAAAACACAAAGGGGTTAGTATGTCGAAAAAATAGAAAAAACACAAAGGGGTTAGTATGGCGAAAATGGCGAAAAAACACAAAGGGGTTAGTATGTCGAAAAAATAGAAAAAACACAAAGGGGTTAGTATGTCAAAAATTAGAAAAAACACAAAGGGTTTAGTATGTCGAAAATGTCGAAAAAACACAAAGGGGTTAGTATGTCGATAATGTCGAAAAAACACAAAGGGGTTAGTATGTCGAAAAATTAGAAAAAACACAAAGGGGTTAGTATGTCGAAAAATTAGAAAAAACACAAAGGGTTTAGTATGTCGATAATGTCGAAAAAACACAAAGGGGTTAGTATGTCGTAAATGGCGAAAAAACACAAAGGGGTTAGTATGTCGAAAAATTAGAAAAAACACAAAGGGGTTAGTATGTCGAAAATGTCGATAAAACACAAAGTTAGTATGTCAAAAATATCGAAAAAACACAAAGGGGTTAGTATGTCAAAAATTAGAAAAAACACAAAGGGGTTAGTATGTCGAAAAATTAGAAAAAACACAAAGGGTTTAGTATGTCGAAAATGTCGAAAAAACACAAAGGGGTTAGTATGTCGTAATAGTCGAAAAAACACAATGGGTTAGTAAGTCGAAAATGTCGATAAAACACAAAGGGGTTATTATGTCAAAAATATCGAAAAAACACAAAGGGGTTAGTATGTCGTAAATGGCGAAAAAACACAAAGGGGTTAGTATGTCGAAAATGTCGAAAAAACACAAAGGGGTTAGTATGTCAAAAATGTCGAAAAAACACAAAGGGGTTAGTATGTCGAAAATGTCGAAAAAACACAAAGGGGTTAGTATGTCGAAAATGTCGAAAAAACACAAATGGGTTTGTATGTCGAAAATGGCGAAAAAACACAAAGGGGTTAGTATGTCAAAAATTAGAAAAAACACAAAGGGGTTAGTATGTCGAAAATGTCGAAAAAACACAAAGGGGTTTGTATGTCGAAAATGGCGAAAAAACACAAAGGGGTTAGTATGTCGTAAAAATAGAAAAAACACAAAGGGGTTAGTATGTCAAAAATTAGAAAAAACACAAAGGGGTTTGTATGTCGAAAATGGCGAAAAAACACAAAGGGGTTAGTATGTCGTAAAAATAGAAAAAACACAAAGGGGTTAGTATGTCAAAAATTAGAAAAAACACAAAGGGGTTAGTATGTCGTAAAAATAGAAAAAACACAAAGGGGTTAGTATGTCAAAAATTAGAAAAAACACAAAGGGGTTAGTATGTCGAAAATGTCGAAAAAACACAAAGGGGTTAGTATGTCGAAAATGTCGAAAAAACACAAAGGGGTTAGTATGTCGAAAACGGCGATAAAACACAAAGGGGTTAGTATGTCAAAAATATCAAAAAAACACAAAGGGGTTAGTATGTTGAAAAAATAGAAAAAACACAAAGGGGTTAGTATGTCGAAAATGTCGAAAAAACACAAAGGGGTTAGTATGTCGAAAAATTAGAAAAAACACAAAGGGGTTAGTATGTCGAAAATGTCAAAAAAACACAAAGGGGTTAGTATGTCGTAATAGTCGAAAAAACACAATGGGTTAGTAAGTCGAAAATGTCGATAAAACACAAAGGGGTTATTATGTCAAAAATATCGAAAAAACACAAAGGGGTTAGTATGTCGAAAATGTCGAAAAAACACAAAGGGGTTAGTATGTCAAAAATTAGAAAAAACACAAAGGGGTTAGTATGTCGAAAAAATAGAAAAAACACAAAGGGGTTAGTATGTCGAAAATATCGAAAAAACACAAAGGGGTTAGTATGTCGAAAATGTCGAAAAAAAGCAAAGGGGTTAGTATGTCGAAAATGTCGAAAAAACACAAAGGGGTTAGTATGTCGTAAATGTCGAAAAAACACAAAGGGGTTAGTATGTTGAAAAAATAGAAAAAACACAAAGGGGTTAGTATGTCGAAAATGTCGAAAAAACACAAAGGGGTTAGTATGTCGAAAAATTAGAAAAAACACAAAGGGTTTAGTATGTCGAAAATGTCGAAAAAACACAAAGGGGTTAGTATGTCGTAATAGTCGAAAAAACACAAAGGGGTTAGTATGTCAAAAATTTAAAAAAAACACAAAGGGGTTAGTATGTCGAAAATGGCGAAAAAACACAAAAGGGGGTTAGTATGTCGTAAATGTCGAAAAAACACAAAAGGGGGTTAGTATGTCGTAAATGTCGAAAAAACACAAAAGGGGGTTAGTATGTCGTAAATGTCTAAAAAACACAAAGGGGTTGGTATGTCGAAAATGTCGAAAAAACACAAAGGGGTTAGTATGTCCAAAATGTCGAAAAAACACAAAGGGGTTAGTATGTCGAAAAAATAGAAAAAACACAAAGGGGTTAGTATGGCGAAAATGGCGAAAAAACACAAAGGGGTTAGTATGTCGAAAACGGCGATAAAACACAAAGGGGTTAGTATGTCAAAAATATCGAAAAAACACAAAGGGGTTAGTATGTCGAAAAAATAGAAAAAACACAAAGGGGTTAGTATGTCAAAAATTAGAAAAAACACAAAGGGTTTAGTATGTCGAAAATGTCGAAAAAACACAAAGGGGTTAGTATGTCGAAAAATTAGAAAAAACACAAAGGGTTTAGTATGTCGAAAATGTCGAAAAAACACAAAGGGGTTAGTATGTCGAAAATGTCGAAAAAACACAAAGGGGTTAGTATGTCGAAAACGGCGATAAAACACAAAGGGGTTAGTATGTCAAAAATATCGAAAAAACACAAAGGGGTTAGTATGTTGAAAAAATAGAAAAAACACAAAGGGGTTAGTATGTCGAAAATGTCGAAAAAACACAAAGGGGTTAGTATGTCGAAAAATTAGAAAAAACACAAAGGGGTTAGTATGTCGAAAATGTCAAAAAAACACAAAGGGGTTAGTATGTCGTAATAGTCGAAAAAACACAATGGGTTAGTAAGTCGAAAATGTCGATAAAACACAAAGGGGTTATTATGTCAAAAATATCGAAAAAACACAAAGGGGTTAGTATGTCGAAAATGTCGAAAAAACACAAAGGGGTTAGTATGTCAAAAATTAGAAAAAACACAAAGGGGTTAGTATGTCGAAAAAATAGAAAAAACACAAAGGGGTTAGTATGTCGAAAATATCGAAAAAACACAAAGGGGTTAGTATGTCGAAAATGTCGAAAAAACACAAAGGGGTTAGTATGTCGTAATAGTCGAAAAAACACAAAGGGGTTAGTATGTCGTAAATGGCGAAAAAACACAAAGGGGTAGTATGTCGAAAAATTAGAAAAAACACAAAGGGTTTAGTATGTCGAAAATGTCGAAAAAACACAAAGGGGTTAGTATGTCAAAAATGGCGAAAAAACACAAAAGGGGGTTAGTATGTCGTAAATGTCGAAAAAACACAAAAGGGGGTTAGTATGTCGTAAATGTCGAAAAAACACAAAAGGGGGTTAGTATGTCGTAAATGTCTAAAAAACACAAAGGGGTTGGTATGTCGAAAATGTCGAAAAAACACAAAGGGGTTAGTATGTCGAAAATGTCGAAAAAACACAAAAGGGGGTTAGTATGTCGTAAATGTCGAAAAAACACAAAGGGGTTAGTATGTCGAAAATGTCGAAAAAACACAAAGGGGTTAGTATGTCGAAAAAATAGAAAAAACACAAAGGGGTTAGTATGGCGAAAATGTCGAAAAAACACAAAGGGGTTAGTATGTCGAAAATGTCGAAAAAACACAAAGGGGTTAGTATGTCGAAAAAATAGAAAAAACACAAAGGGGTTAGTATGGCGAAAATGGCGAAAAAACACAAAGGGGTTAGTATGTCGAAAAAATAGAAAAAACACAAAGGGGTTCGTATGTCGAAAACGGCGATAAAACACAAAGGGGTTAGTATGTCAAAAATATCGAAAAAACACAAAGGGGTTAGTATGACGTAAATGTCGAAAAAACACAAAGGGGTTAGTATGTCGAAAATGGGGAAAAAACACAAAGGGGTTAGTATGTCGAAAAAATAGAAAAAACACAAAGGGGTTAGTATGTCGAAAATGTCGAAAAAACACAAAGGGGTTAGTATGTCGAAAAAATAGAAAAAACACAAAGGGGTTAGTATGTCGAAAATTAGAAAAAACACAAAGGGGTTAGTATGTCGAAAATGTCGAAAAAACACAAAGGGGTTAGTATGTCGAAAATGTCGAAAAAACACAAAGGGGTTAGTATGTCGAAAAAATAGAAAAAACACAAAGGGGTTAGTATGTCAAAAATTAGAAAAAACACAAAGGGGTTAGTATGTCGAAAATTAGAAAAAACACAAAGGGGTTAGTATGTCGAAAATGTCGAAAAAACACAAAGGGGTTAGTATGTCGAAAATGTCGAAAAAACACAAAGGGGTTAGTATGTCGAAAATGGGGAAAAAACACAAAGGGGTTAGTATGTCCAAAATGTCGAAAAAACACAAAGGGGTTAGTATGTCGAAAAAATAGAAAAAACACAAAGGGGTTAGTATGTCAAAAATTAGAAAAAACACAAAGGGGTTAGTATGTCGAAAATTAGAAAAAACACAAAGGGGTTAGTATGTCGAAAATGTCGAAAAAACACAAAGGGGTTAGTATGTCGAAAATGTCGAAAAAACACAAAGGGGTTAGTATGTCGAAAAAATAGAAAAAACACAAAGGGGTTAGTATGTCAAAAATTAGAAAAAACACAAAGGGGTTAGTATGTCGAAAATTAGAAAAAACACAAAGGGGTTAGTATGTAGAAAATGTCGAAAAAACACAAAGGGGTTAGTATGTCGAAAAAATAGAAAAAACCCAAAGGGGTTAGTATGTCAAAAATTAGAAAAAACACAAAGGGTTTAGTATGTCGAAAAAATAGAAAAAACACAAAGGGGTTAGTATGTCAAAAATTAGAAAAAACACAAAGGGTTTAGTATGTCGAAAATGGCGAAAAAACACAAAGGGGTTAGTATGTCGAAAATGTCGAAAAAACACAAAGGGGTTAGTATGTCAAAAATGTCTAAAAAACACAAAGGGGTTAGTATGTCGAAAAAACACAAAGGGGTTAGTATGTCGTAAATGTCGAAAAAACACAAAGGGGTTAGTATGTCGAAAATGTCGAAAAAACACAAAGGGGTTAGTATGTCGAAAAATTAGAAAAAACACAAAAGGGTTAGTATGTCGAAAAATTAGAAAAAACACAAAGGGGTTAGTATGTCGAAAAATTAGAAAAAACACAAAGGGGTTAGTATGTCAAAAATTAGAAAAAACAAAGGGGTTAGTATGTCGAAAATGGCGAAAAAACACAAAGGGGTTAGTATGTCGAAAATGGCGAAAAAACACAAAGGGGTTAGTATGTCGAAAATGTCGAAAAAACACAAAGGGGTTAGTATGACGTAAATGTCGAAAAAACACAAAGGGGTTAGTATGTCGAAAAATTAGAAAAAACACAAAGGGGTTAGTATGTCAAAAATTAGAAAAAAACACAAAGGGGTTAGTATGTCGAAAATGGCGAAAAAACACAAAGGGGTTAGTATGTCGAAAACGGCGATAAAACACAAAGGGGTTAGTATGTCAAAAATATCGAAAAAACACAAAGGGGTTAGTATGTCGAAAATGGCGAAAAAACACAAAGGGGTTAGTATGTCGAAAAATTAGAAAAAACACAAAGGGGTTACTATGTCGAAAATTAGAAAAAAACACAAAGGGGTTAGTATGTCGAAAATGTCGAAAAAACACAAAGGGGTTAGTATGTCGAAAAATTAGAAAAAACACAAAGGGGTTAGTATGTCGAAAATGGCGAAAAAACACAAAGGGGTTAGTATGTCAAAAAAATAGAAAAAACACAAAGGGGTTAGTATGTCAAAAATTAGAAAAAACACAAAGGGGTTAGTATGTCGAAAATGGCGAAAAAACACAAAGGGGTTAGTATGTCGAAAATGTCGAAAAAACACAAAGGGGTTAGTATGTCGTAAATGGCGAAAAAACACAAAGGGGTTAGTATGTCGAAAACGGCGATAAAACACAAAGGGGTTAGTATGTCAAAAATATCAAAAAAACACAAAGGGGTTAGTATGTTGAAAAAATAGAAAAAACACAAAGGGGTTAGTATGTCGAAAATGTCGAAAAAACACAAAGGGGTTAGTATGTCGTAATAGTCGAAAAAACACAATGGGTTAGTAAGTCGAAAATGTCGATAAAACACAAAGGGGTTATTATGTCAAAAATATCGAAAAAACACAAAGGGGTTAGTATGTCGTAAATGGCGAAAAAACACAAAGGGGTAGTATGTCGAAAAATTAGAAAAAACACAAAGGGTTTAGTATGTCAAAAATGTCGAAAAAACACAAAGGGGTTAGTATGTCGAAAAAATAGAAAAAACACAAAGGGGTTAGTATGTCGAAAATATCGAAAAAACACAAAGGGGTTAGTATGTCGAAAATGTCGAAAAAACACAAAGGGGTTAGTATGTCGTAATAGTCGAAAAAACACAAAGGGGTTAGTATGTCAAAAATTTAAAAAAAACACAAAGGGGTTAGTATGTCGAAAATGGCGAAAAAACACAAAAGGGGGTTAGTATGTCGTAAATGTCGAAAAAACACAAAAGGGGGTTAGTATGTCGTAAATGTCGAAAAAACACAAAAGGGGGTTAGTATGTCGTAAATGTCTAAAAAACACAAAGGGGTTGGTATGTCGAAAATGTCGAAAAAACACAAAGGGGTTAGTATGTCGAAAATGTCGAAAAAACACAAAAGGGGGTTAGTATGTCGTAAATGTCGAAAAAACACAAAGGGGTTAGTATGTCCAAAATGTCGAAAAAACACAAAGGGGTTAGTATGTCGAAAAAATAGAAAAAACACAAAGGGGTTAGTATGGCGAAAATGGCGAAAAAACACAAAGGGGTTAGTATGTCGAAAAAATAGAAAAAACACAAAGGGGTTCGTATGTCGAAAACGGCGATAAAACACAAAGGGGTTAGTATGTCAAAAATATCGAAAAAACACAAAGGGGTTAGTATGTCGAAAAAATAGAAAAAACAAAAAGGGGTTAGTATGTCAAAAATTTGAAAAAACACAAAGGGTTTAGTATGTCGAAAATGTCGAAAAAACACAAAGGGGTTAGTATGTCGATAATGTCGAAAAAACACAAAGGGGTTAGTATGTCGTAAATGGCGAAAAAACACAAAGGGGTTAGTATGTCGAAAAATTAGAAAAAACACAAAGGGGTTAGTATGTCGAAAATGTCGATAAAACACAAAGTTAGTATGTCAAAAATATCGAAAAAACACAAAGGGGTTAGTATGTCAAAATTAGAAAAAACACAAAGGGGTTAGTATGTCGAAAAATTAGAAAAAACACAAAGGGTTTAGTATGTCGAAAATGTCGAAAAAACACAAAGGGGTTAGTATGTCGTAATAGTCGAAAAAACACAATGGGTTAGTAAGTCGAAAATGTCGATAAAACACAAAGGGGTTATTATGTCAAAAATATCGAAAAAACACAAAGGGGTTAGTATGTCGTAAATGGCGAAAAAACACAAAGGGGTAGTATGTCGAAAAATTAGAAAAAACACAAAGGGTTTAGTATGTCAAAAATGTCGAAAAAACACAAAGGGGTTAGTATGTCGAAAATGTCGAAAAAACACAAAGGGGTTAGTATGTCAAAAATGTCGAAAAAACACAAAGGGGTTAGTATGTCAAAAATGTCGAAAAAACACAAAGGGGTTAGTATGTCGTAAATGTCGAAAAAACACAAAGGGGTTAGTATGTCGAAAATGTCGAAAAAACACAAAGGGGTTAGTATGTCGAAAATGTCGAAAAAACACAAATGGGTTTGTATGTCGAAAATGGCGAAAAAACACAAAGGGGTTAGTATGTCAAAAATTAGAAAAAACACAAAGGGGTTAGTATGTCGAAAATGTCGAAAAAACACAAAGGGGTTTGTATGTCGAAAATGGCGAAAAAACACAAAGGGGTTAGTATGTCGTAAAAATAGAAAAAACACAAAGGGGTTAGTATGTCAAAAATTAGAAAAAACACAAAGGGGTTTGTATGTCGAAAATGGCGAAAAAACACAAAGGGGTTAGTATGTCGTAAAAATAGAAAAAACACAAAGGGGTTAGTATGTCAAAAATTAGAAAAAACACAAAGGGGTTAGTATGTCGTAAAAATAGAAAAAACACAAAGGGGTTAGTATGTCAAAAATTAGAAAAAACACAAAGGGGTTAGTATGTCGAAAATGTCGAAAAAACACAAAGGGGTTAGTATGTCGAAAATGTCGAAAAAACACAAAGGGGTTAGTATGTCGAAAACGGCGATAAAACACAAAGGGGTTAGTATGTCAAAAATATCAAAAAAACACAAAGGGGTTAGTATGTTGAAAAAATAGAAAAAACACAAAGGGGTTAGTATGTCGAAAATGTCGAAAAAACACAAAGGGGTTAGTATGTCGAAAAATTAGAAAAAACACAAAGGGGTTAGTATGTCGAAAATGTCAAAAAAACACAAAGGGGTTAGTATGTCGTAATAGTCGAAAAAACACAATGGGTTAGTAAGTCGAAAATGTCGATAAAACACAAAGGGGTTATTATGTCAAAAATATCGAAAAAACACAAAGGGGTTAGTATGTCGAAAATGTCGAAAAAACACAAAGGGGTTAGTATGTCAAAAATTAGAAAAAACACAAAGGGGTTAGTATGTCGAAAAAATAGAAAAAACACAAAGGGGTTAGTATGTCGAAAATATCGAAAAAACACAAAGGGGTTAGTATGTCGAAAATGTCGAAAAAACACAAAGGGGTTAGTATGTCGTAATAGTCGAAAAAACACAAAGGGGTTAGTATGTCAAAAATTTAAAAAAAACACAAAGGGGTTAGTATGTCGAAAATGGCGAAAAAACACAAAAGGGGGTTAGTATGTCGTAAATGTCGAAAAAACACAAAAGGGGATTAGTATGTCGTAAATGTCGAAAAAACACAAAAGGGGGTTAGTATGTCGTAAATGTCTAAAAAACACAAAGGGGTTGGTATGTCGAAAATGTCGAAAAAACACAAAGGGGTTAGTATGTCGAAAATGTCGAAAAAACACAAAAGGGGGTTAGTATGTCGTAAATGTCGAAAAAACACAAAGGGGTTAGTATGTCCAAAATGTCGAAAAAACACAAAGGGGTTAGTATGTCGAAAAAATAGAAAAAACACAAAGGGGTTAGTATGGCGAAAATGGCGAAAAAACACAAAGGGGTTAGTATGTCGAAAAAATAGAAAAAACACAAAGGGGTTCGTATGTCGAAAACGGCGATAAAACACAAAGGGGTTAGTATGTCAAAAATATCGAAAAAACACAAAGGGGTTAGTATGTCGAAAAAATAGAAAAAACACAAAGGGGTTAGTATGTCAAAAATTAGAAAAAACACAAAGGGTTTAGTATGTCGAAAATGTCGAAAAAACACAAAGGGGTTAGTATGTCGAAAAATTAGAAAAAACACAAAGGGTTTAGTATGTCGAAAATGTCGAAAAAACACAAGGGGTTAGTATGTCGATAATGTCGAAAAAACACAAAGGGGTTAGTATGTCGTAAATGGCGAATAAACACAAAGGGGTTAGTATGTCGAAAAATTAGAAAAAACACAAAGGGGTTAGTATGTCGAAAATGTCGATAAAACACAAAGTTAGTATGTCAAAAATATCGAAAAAACACAAAGGGGTTAGTATGTCAAAAATTAGAAAAAACACAAAGGGGTTAGTATGTCGAAAAATTAGAAAAAACACAAAGGGTTTAGTATGTCGAAAATGTCAAAAAAACACAAAGGGGTTAGTATGTCGTAATAGTCGAAAAAACACAATGGGTTAGTAAGTAGAAAATGTCGATAAAACACAAAGGGGTTATTATGTCAAAAATATCGAAAAAACACAAAGGGGTTAGTATGTCGTAAATGGCGAAAAAACACAAAGGGGTAGTATGTCGAAAAATTAGAAAAAACACAAAGGGTTTAGTATGTCAAAAATGTCGAAAAAACACAAAGGGGTTTGTATGTCGAAAATAACGAAAAAACACAAAGGGGTTAGTATGTCGTAAATGGCGAAAAAACACAAAGGGGTTAGTATGTCGAAAATGTCGAAAAAACACAAAGGGGTTAGTATGTCAAAAATGTCGAAAAAACACAAAGGGGTTAGTATGTCAAAAATGTCGAAAAAACACAAAGGGGTTAGTATGTCGTAAATGTCGAAAAAACACAAAGGGGTTAGTATGTCGAAAATGTCGAAAAAACACAAAGGGGTTAGTATGTCGAAAATGTCGAAAAAACACAAATGGGTTTGTATGTCGAAAATGGCGAAAAAACACAAAGGGGTTTGTATGTCGAAAATGGCGAAAAAACACAAAGGGGTTAGTATGTCGTAAAAATAGAAAAAACACAAAGGGGTTAGTATGTCAAAAATTAGAAAAAACACAAAGGGGTTAGTATGTCGTAAAAATAGAAAAAACACAAAGGGGTTAGTAAGTCGAAAATGTCGAAAAAACACAAAGGGGTTAGTATGTCGAAAATGTCGAAAAAACACAAAGGGGTTAGTATGTCGAAAATGTCGAAAAAACACAAAGGGGTTAGTATGTCGAAAACGGCGATAAAACACAAAGGGGTTAGTATGTCAAAAATATCAAAAAAACACAAAGGGGTTAGTATGTTGAAAAAATAGAAAAAACACAAAGGGGTTAGTATGTCGAAAATGTCGAAAAAACACAAAGGGGTTAGTATGTCGAAAAATTAGAAAAAACACAAAGGGGTTAGTATGTCGAAAATGTCAAAAAAACACAAAGGGGTTAGTATGGCGAAAATGGCGAAAAAACACAAAGGGGTTAGTATGTCGAAAAAATAGAAAAAACACAAAGGGGTTCGTATGTCGAAAACGGCGATAAAACACAAAGGGGTTAGTATGTCAAAAATATCGAAAAAACACAAAGGGGTTAGTATGACGTAAATGTCGAAAAAACACAAAGGGGTTAGTATGTCGAAAATGGGGAAAAAACACAAAGGGGTTAGTATGTCGAAAAAATAGAAAAAACACAAAGGGGTTAGTATGTCGAAAATGTCGAAAAAACACAAAGGGGTTAGTATGTCGAAAAAATAGAAAAAACACAAAGGGGTTAGTATGTCGAAAATTAGAAAAAACACAAAGGGGTTAGTATGTCGAAAATGTCGAAAAAACACAAAGGGGTTAGTATGTCGAAAATGTCGAAAAAACACAAAGGGGTTAGTATGTCGAAAAAATAGAAAAAACACAAAGGGGTTAGTATGTCAAAAATTAGAAAAAACACAAAGGGGTTAGTATGTCAAAAATTAGAAAAAACACAAAGGGGTTAGTATGTCGAAAATGTCGAAAAAACACAAAGGGGTTAGTATGTCGAAAATGTCGAAAAAACACAAAGGGGTTAGTATGTCGAAAATGGGGAAAAAACACAAAGGGGTTAGTATGTCCAAAATGTCGAAAAAACACAAAGGGGTTAGTATGTCGAAAAAATAGAAAAAACACAAAGGGGTTAGTATGTCAAAAATTAGAAAAAACACAAAGGGGTTAGTATGTCGAAAATTAGAAAAAACACAAAGGGGTTAGTATGTCGAAAATGTCGAAAAAACACAAAGGGGTTAGTATGTCGAAAATGTCGAAAAAACACAAAGGGGTTAGTATGTCGAAAAAATAGAAAAAACACAAAGGGGTTAGTATGTCAAAAATTAGAAAAAACACAAAGGGGTTAGTATGTCGAAAATTAGAAAAAACACAAAGGGGTTAGTATGTCGAAAATGTCGAAAAAACACAAAGGGGTTAGTATGTCGAAAAAATAGAAAAAACCCAAAGGGGTTAGTATGTCAAAAATTAGAAAAAACACAAAGGGTTTAGTATGTCGAAAAAATAGAAAAAACACAAAGGGGTTAGTATGTCAAAAATTAGAAAAAACACAAAGGGTTTAGTATGTCGAAAATGGCGAAAAAACACAAAGGGGTTAGTATGTCGAAAATGTCGAAAAAACACAAAGGGGTTAGTATGTCAAAAATGTCTAAAAAACACAAAGGGGTTAGTATGTCGAAAAAACACAAAGGGGTTAGTATGTCGTAAATGTCGAAAAAACACAAAGGGGTTAGTATGTCGAAAATGTCGAAAAAACACAAAGGGGTTAGTATGTCGAAAAATTAGAAAAAACACAAAAGGGTTAGTATGTCGAAAAATTAGAAAAAACACAAAGGGGTTAGTATGTCGAAAAATTAGAAAAAACACAAAGGGGTTAGTATGTCAAAAATTAGAAAAAACAAAGGGGTTAGTATGTCGAAAATGGCGAAAAAACACAAAGGGGTTAGTATGTCGAAAATGGCGAAAAAACACAAAGGGGTTAGTATGTCGAAAATGTCGAAAAAACACAAAGGGGTTAGTATGACGTAAATGTCGAAAAAACACAAAGGGGTTAGTATGTCGAAAAATTAGAAAAAACACAAAGGGGTTAGTATGTCAAAAATTAGAAAAAAACACAAAGGGGTTAGTATGTCGAAAATGGCGAAAAAACACAAAGGGGTTAGTATGTCGAAAACGGCGATAAAACACAAAGGGGTTAGTATGTCAAAAATATCGAAAAAACACAAAGGGGTTAGTATGTCGAAAATGGCGAAAAAACACAAAGGGGTTAGTATGTCGAAAAATTAGAAAAAACACAAAGGGGTTACTATGTCGAAAATTAGAAAAAAACACAAAGGGGTTAGTATGTCGAAAATGTCGAAAAAACACAAAGGGGTTAGTATGACGTAAATGTCGAAAAAACACAAAGGGGTTAGTATGTCGAAAAATTAGAAAAAACACAAAGGGGTTAGTATGTCGAAAATGGCGAAAAAACACAAAGGGGTTAGTATGTCAAAAAAATAGAAAAAACACAAAGGGGTTAGTATGTCAAAAATTAGAAAAAACACAAAGGGGTTAGTATGTCGAAAATGGCGAAAAAACACAAAGGGGTTAGTATGTCGAAAATGTCGAAAAAACACAAAGGGGTTAGTATGTCGTAAATGGCGAAAAAACACAAAGGGGTTAGTATGTCGAAAACGGCGATAAAACACAAAGGGGTTAGTATGTCAAAAATATCAAAAAAACACAAAGGGGTTAGTATGTTGAAAAAATAGAAAAAACACAAAGGGGTTAGTATGTCGAAAATGTCGAAAAAACACAAAGGGGTTAGTATGTCGTAATAGTCGAAAAAACACAATGGGTTAGTAAGTCGAAAATGTCGATAAAACACAAAGGGGTTATTATGTCAAAAATATCGAAAAAACACAAAGGGGTTAGTATGTCAAAAATTAGAAAAAACACAAAGGGTTTAGTATGTCGAAAATGTCGAAAAAACACAAAGGGGTTAGTATGTCGTAATAGTCGAAAAAACACAATGGGTTAGTAAGTCGAAAATGTCGATAAAACACAAAGGGGTTATTATGTCAAAAATATCGAAAAAACACAAAGGGGTTAGTATGTCGTAAATGGCGAAAAAACACAAAGGGGTAGTATGTCGAAAAATTAGAAAAAACACAAAGGGTTTAGTATGTCAAAAATGTCGAAAAAACACAAAGGGGTTAGTATGTCGAAAAAATAGAAAAAACACAAAGGGGTTAGTATGTCGAAAATATCGAAAAAACACAAAGGGGTTAGTATGTCGAAAATGTCGAAAAAACACAAAGGGGTTAGTATGTCGTAATAGTCGAAAAAACACAAAGGGGTTAGTATGTCAAAAATTTAAAAAAAACACAAAGGGGTTAGTATGTCGAAAATGGCGAAAAAACACAAAAGGGGGTTAGTATGTCGTAAATGTCGAAAAAACACAAAAGGGGGTTAGTATGTCGTAAATGTCGAAAAAACACAAAAGGGGGTTAGTATGTCGTAAATGTCTAAAAAACACAAAGGGGTTGGTATGTCGAAAATGTCGAAAAAACACAAAGGGGTTAGTATGTCGAAAATGTCGAAAAAACACAAAAGGGGGTTAGTATGTCGTAAATGTCGAAAAAACACAAAGGGGTTAGTATGTCCAAAATGTCGAAAAAACACAAAGGGGTTAGTATGTCGAAAAAATAGAAAAAACACAAAGGGGTTAGTATGGCGAAAATGGCGAAAAAACACAAAGGGGTTAGTATGTCGAAAAAATAGAAAAAACACAAAGGGGTTCGTATGTCGAAAACGGCGATAAAACACAAAGGGGTTAGTATGTCAAAAATATCGAAAAAACACAAAGGGGTTAGTATGTCAAAAATTTGAAAAAACACAAAGGGTTTAGTATGTCGAAAATGTCGAAAAAACACAAAGGGGTTAGTATGTCGATAATGTCGAAAAAACACAAAGGGGTTAGTATGTCGAAAAATTAGAAAAAACACAAAGGGTTTAGTATGTCGAAAATGTCGAAAAAACACAAGGGGTTAGTATGTCGATAATGTCGAAAAAACACAAAGGGGTTAGTATGTCGTAAATGGCGAAAAAACACAAAGGGGTTAGTATGTCGAAAAATTAGAAAAAACACAAAGGGGTTAGTATGTCGAAAATGTCGATAAAACACAAAGTTAGTATGTCAAAAATATCGAAAAAACACAAAGGGGTTAGTATGTCAAAATTAGAAAAAACACAAAGGGGTTAGTATGTCGAAAAATTAGAAAAAACACAAAGGGTTTAGTATGTCGAAAATGTCGAAAAAACACAAAGGGGTTAGTATGTCGTAATAGTCGAAAAAACACAATGGGTTAGTAAGTCGAAAATGTCGATAAAACACAAAGGGGTTATTATGTCAAAAATATCGAAAAAACACAAAGGGGTTAGTATGTCGTAAATGGCGAAAAAACACAAAGGGGTAGTATGTCGAAAAATTAGAAAAAACACAAAGGGTTTAGTATGTCAAAAATGTCGAAAAAACACAAAGGGGTTAGTATGTCGAAAATGTCGAAAAAACACAAAGGGGTTAGTATGTCAAAAATGTCGAAAAAACACAAAGGGGTTAGTATGTCAAAAATGTCGAAAAAACACAAAGGGGTTAGTATGTCGTAAATGTCGAAAAAACACAAAGGGGTTAGTATGTCGAAAATGTCGAAAAAACACAAAGGGGTTAGTATGTCGAAAATGTCGAAAAAACACAAATGGGTTTGTATGTCGAAAATGGCGAAAAAACACAAAGGGGTTAGTATGTCAAAAATTAGAAAAAACACAAAGGGGTTAGTATGTCGAAAATGTCGAAAAAACACAAAGGGGTTTGTATGTCGAAAATGGCGAAAAAACACAAAGGGGTTAGTATGTCGTAAAAATAGAAAAAACACAAAGGGGTTAGTATGTCAAAAATTAGAAAAAACACAAAGGGGTTTGTATGTCGAAAATGGCGAAAAAACACAAAGGGGTTAGTATGTCGTAAAAATAGAAAAAACACAAAGGGGTTAGTATGTCAAAAATTAGAAAAAACACAAAGGGGTTAGTATGTCGTAAAAATAGAAAAAACACAAAGGGGTTAGTATGTCAAAAATTAGAAAAAACACAAAGGGGTTAGTATGTCGAAAATGTCGAAAAAACACAAAGGGGTTAGTATGTCGAAAATGTCGAAAAAACACAAAGGGGTTAGTATGTCGAAAACGGCGATAAAACACAAAGGGGTTAGTATGTCAAAAATATCAAAAAAACACAAAGGGGTTAGTATGTTGAAAAAATAGAAAAAACACAAAGGGGTTAGTATGTCGAAAATGTCGAAAAAACACAAAGGGGTTAGTATGTCGAAAAATTAGAAAAAACACAAAGGGGTTAGTATGTCGAAAATGTCAAAAAAACACAAAGGGGTTAGTATGTCGTAATAGTCGAAAAAACACAATGGGTTAGTAAGTCGAAAATGTCGATAAAACACAAAGGGGTTATTATGTCAAAAATATCGAAAAAACACAAAGGGGTTAGTATGTCGAAAATGTCGAAAAAACACAAAGGGGTTAGTATGTCAAAAATTAGAAAAAACACAAAGGGGTTTGTATGTCGAAAATGGCGAAAAAACACAAAGGGGTTAGTATGTCGTAAAAATAGAAAAAACACAAAGGGGTTAGTATGTCAAAAATTAGAAAAAACACAAAGGGGTTAGTATGTCGTAAAAATAGAAAAAACACAAAGGGGTTAGTAAGTCGAAAATGTCGAAAAAACACAAAGGGGTTAGTATGTCGAAAATGTCGAAAAAACACAAAGGGGTTAGTATGTCGAAAATGTCGAAAAAACACAAAGGGGTTAGTATGTCGAAAACGGCGATAAAACACAAAGGGGTTAGTATGTCAAAAATATCAAAAAAACACAAAGGGGTTAGTATGTTGAAAAAATAGAAAAAACACAAAGGGGTTAGTATGTCGAAAATGTCGAAAAAACACAAAGGGGTTAGTATGTCGAAAAATTAGAAAAAACACAAAGGGGTTAGTATGTCAAAAATTAGAAAAAACACAAAGGGGTTAGTATGTCGAAAATTAGAAAAAACACAAAGGGGTTAGTATGTAGAAAATGTCGAAAAAACACAAAGGGGTTAGTATGTCGAAAAAATAGAAAAAACCCAAAGGGGTTAGTATGTCAAAAATTAGAAAAAACACAAAGGGTTTAGTATGTCGAAAAAATAGAAAAAACACAAAGGGGTTAGTATGTCAAAAATTAGAAAAAACACAAAGGGTTTAGTATGTCGAAAATGGCGAAAAAACACAAAGGGGTTAGTATGTCGAAAATGTCGAAAAAACACAAAGGGGTTAGTATGTCAAAAATGTCTAAAAAACACAAAGGGGTTAGTATGTCGAAAAAACACAAAGGGGTTAGTATGTCGAAAATGTCGAAAAAACACAAAGGGGTTAGTATGTCGAAAAATTAGAAAAAACACAAAAGGGTTAGTATGTCGAAAAATTAGAAAAAACACAAAGGGGTTAGTATGTCGAAAAATTAGAAAAAACACAAAGGGGTTAGTATGTCAAAAATTAGAAAAAACAAAGGGGTTAGTATGTCGAAAATGGCGAAAAAACACAAAGGGGTTAGTATGTCGAAAATGGCGAAAAAACACAAAGGGGTTAGTATGTCGAAAATGTCGAAAAAACACAAAGGGGTTAGTATGACGTAAATGTCGAAAAAACACAAAGGGGTTAGTATGTCGAAAAATTAGAAAAAACACAAAGGGGTTAGTATGTCAAAAATTAGAAAAAAACACAAAGGGGTTAGTATGTCGAAAATGGCGAAAAAACACAAAGGGGTTAGTATGTCGAAAACGGCGATAAAACACAAAGGGGTTAGTATGTCAAAAATATCGAAAAAACACAAAGGGGTTAGTATGTCGAAAATGGCGAAAAAACACAAAGGGGTTAGTATGTCGAAAAATTAGAAAAAACACAAAGGGGTTACTATGTCGAAAATTAGAAAAAAACACAAAGGGGTTAGTATGTCGAAAATGTCGAAAAAACACAAAGGGGTTAGTATGACGTAAATGTCGAAAAAACACAAAGGGGTTAGTATGTCGAAAAATTAGAAAAAACACAAAGGGGTTAGTATGTCGAAAATGGCGAAAAAACACAAAGGGGTTAGTATGTCAAAAAAATAGAAAAAACACAAAGGGGTTAGTATGTCAAAAATTAGAAAAAACACAAAGGGGTTAGTATGTCGAAAATGGCGAAAAAACACAAAGGGGTTAGTATGTCGAAAATGTCGAAAAAACACAAAGGGGTTAGTATGTCGTAAATGGCGAAAAAACACAAAGGGGTTAGTATGTCGAAAACGGCGATAAAACACAAAGGGGTTAGTATGTCAAAAATATCAAAAAAACACAAAGGGGTTAGTATGTTGAAAAAATAGAAAAAACACAAAGGGGTTAGTATGTCGAAAATGTCGAAAAAACACAAAGGGGTTAGTATGTCGTAATAGTCGAAAAAACACAATGGGTTAGTAAGTCGAAAATGTCGATAAAACACAAAGGGGTTATTATGTCAAAAATATCGAAAAAACACAAAGGGGTTAGTATGTCAAAAATTAGAAAAAACACAAAGGGTTTAGTATGTCGAAAATGTCGAAAAAACACAAAGGGGTTAGTATGTCGTAATAGTCGAAAAAACACAATGGGTTAGTAAGTCGAAAATGTCGATAAAACACAAAGGGGTTATTATGTCAAAAATATCGAAAAAACACAAAGGGGTTAGTATGTCGTAAATGGCGAAAAAACACAAAGGGGTAGTATGTCGAAAAATTAGAAAAAACACAAAGGGTTTAGTATGTCAAAAATGTCGAAAAAACACAAAGGGGTTAGTATGTCGAAAAAATAGAAAAAACACAAAGGGGTTAGTATGTCGAAAATATCGAAAAAACACAAAGGGGTTAGTATGTCGAAAATGTCGAAAAAACACAAAGGGGTTAGTATGTCGTAATAGTCGAAAAAACACAAAGGGGTTAGTATGTCAAAAATTTAAAAAAAACACAAAGGGGTTAGTATGTCGAAAATGGCGAAAAAACACAAAAGGGGGTTAGTATGTCGTAAATGTCGAAAAAACACAAAAGGGGGTTAGTATGTCGTAAATGTCGAAAAAACACAAAAGGGGGTTAGTATGTCGTAAATGTCTAAAAAACACAAAGGGGTTGGTATGTCGAAAATGTCGAAAAAACACAAAGGGGTTAGTATGTCGAAAATGTCGAAAAAACACAAAAGGGGGTTAGTATGTCGTAAATGTCGAAAAAACACAAAGGGGTTAGTATGTCCAAAATGTCGAAAAAACACAAAGGGGTTAGTATGTCGAAAAAATAGAAAAAACACAAAGGGGTTAGTATGGCGAAAATGGCGAAAAAACACAAAGGGGTTAGTATGTCGAAAAAATAGAAAAAACACAAAGGGGTTCGTATGTCGAAAACGGCGATAAAACACAAAGGGGTTAGTATGTCAAAAATATCGAAAAAACACAAAGGGGTTAGTATGTCGAAAAAATAGAAAAAACACAAAGGGGTTAGTATGTCAAAAATTTGAAAAAACACAAAGGGTTTAGTATGTCGAAAATGTCGAAAAAACACAAAGGGGTTAGTATGTCGATAATGTCGAAAAAACACAAAGGGGTTAGTATGTCGAAAAATTAGAAAAAACACAAAGGGTTTAGTATGTCGAAAATGTCGAAAAAACACAAGGGGTTAGTATGTCGATAATGTCGAAAAAACACAAAGGGGTTAGTATGTCGTAAATGGCGAAAAAACACAAAGGGGTTAGTATGTCGAAAAATTAGAAAAAACACAAAGGGGTTAGTATGTCGAAAATGTCGATAAAACACAAAGTTAGTATGTCAAAAATATCGAAAAAACACAAAGGGGTTAGTATGTCAAAATTAGAAAAAACACAAAGGGGTTAGTATGTCGAAAAATTAGAAAAAACACAAAGGGTTTAGTATGTCGAAAATGTCGAAAAAACACAAAGGGGTTAGTATGTCGTAATAGTCGAAAAAACACAATGGGTTAGTAAGTCGAAAATGTCGATAAAACACAAAGGGGTTATTATGTCAAAAATATCGAAAAAACACAAAGGGGTTAGTATGTCGTAAATGGCGAAAAAACACAAAGGGGTAGTATGTCGAAAAATTAGAAAAAACACAAAGGGTTTAGTATGTCAAAAATGTCGAAAAAACACAAAGGGGTTAGTATGTCGAAAATGTCGAAAAAACACAAAGGGGTTAGTATGTCAAAAATGTCGAAAAAACACAAAGGGGTTAGTATGTCAAAAATGTCGAAAAAACACAAAGGGGTTAGTATGTCGTAAATGTCGAAAAAACACAAAGGGGTTAGTATGTCGAAAATGTCGAAAAAACACAAAGGGGTTAGTATGTCGAAAATGTCGAAAAAACACAAATGGGTTTGTATGTCGAAAATGGCGAAAAAACACAAAGGGGTTAGTATGTCAAAAATTAGAAAAAACACAAAGGGGTTAGTATGTCGAAAATGTCGAAAAAACACAAAGGGGTTTGTATGTCGAAAATGGCGAAAAAACACAAAGGGGTTAGTATGTCGTAAAAATAGAAAAAACACAAAGGGGTTAGTATGTCAAAAATTAGAAAAAACACAAAGGGGTTTGTATGTCGAAAATGGCGAAAAAACACAAAGGGGTTAGTATGTCGTAAAAATAGAAAAAACACAAAGGGGTTAGTATGTCAAAAATTAGAAAAAACACAAAGGGGTTAGTATGTCGTAAAAATAGAAAAAACACAAAGGGGTTAGTATGTCAAAAATTAGAAAAAACACAAAGGGGTTAGTATGTCGAAAATGTCGAAAAAACACAAAGGGGTTAGTATGTCGAAAATGTCGAAAAAACACAAAGGGGTTAGTATGTCGAAAACGGCGATAAAACACAAAGGGGTTAGTATGTCAAAAATATCAAAAAAACACAAAGGGGTTAGTATGTTGAAAAAATAGAAAAAACACAAAGGGGTTAGTATGTCGAAAATGTCGAAAAAACACAAAGGGGTTAGTATGTCGAAAAATTAGAAAAAACACAAAGGGGTTAGTATGTCGAAAATGTCAAAAAAACACAAAGGGGTTAGTATGTCGTAATAGTCGAAAAAACACAATGGGTTAGTAAGTCGAAAATGTCGATAAAACAC
This sequence comes from Urocampus carinirostris, assembly GCF_059441175.1. Lineage (NCBI taxonomy): Eukaryota > Metazoa > Chordata > Actinopteri > Syngnathiformes > Syngnathidae > Urocampus > Urocampus carinirostris. The sequence continues at coordinate 2,664,847 of NC_142364.1, forward strand.
AAAGGGGTTATTATGTCAAAAATATCGAAAAAACACAAAGGGGTTAGTATGTCGAAAATGTCGAAAAAACACAAAGGGGTTAGTATGTCAAAAATTAGAAAAAACACAAAGGGGTTAGTATGTCGAAAAAATAGAAAAAACACAAAGGGGTTAGTATGTCGAAAATATCGAAAAAACACAAAGGGGTTAGTATGTCGAAAATGTCGAAAAAACACAAAGGGGTTAGTATGTCGTAATAGTCGAAAAAACACAAAGGGGTTAGTATGTCAAAAATTTAAAAAAAACACAAAGGGGTTAGTATGTCGAAAATGGCGAAAAAACACAAAAGGGGGTTAGTATGTCGTAAATGTCGAAAAAACACAAAAGGGGATTAGTATGTCGTAAATGTCGAAAAAACACAAAAGGGGGTTAGTATGTCGTAAATGTCTAAAAAACACAAAGGGGTTGGTATGTCGAAAATGTCGAAAAAACACAAAGGGGTTAGTATGTCGAAAATGTCGAAAAAACACAAAAGGGGGTTAGTATGTCGTAAATGTCGAAAAAACACAAAGGGGTTAGTATGTCCAAAATGTCGAAAAAACACAAAGGGGTTAGTATGTCGAAAAAATAGAAAAAACACAAAGGGGTTAGTATGGCGAAAATGGCGAAAAAACACAAAGGGGTTAGTATGTCGAAAAAATAGAAAAAACACAAAGGGGTTCGTATGTCGAAAACGGCGATAAAACACAAAGGGGTTAGTATGTCAAAAATATCGAAAAAACACAAAGGGGTTAGTATGTCGAAAAAATAGAAAAAACACAAAGGGGTTAGTATGTCAAAAATTAGAAAAAACACAAAGGGTTTAGTATGTCGAAAATGTCGAAAAAACACAAAGGGGTTAGTATGTCGAAAAATTAGAAAAAACACAAAGGGTTTAGTATGTCGAAAATGTCGAAAAAACACAAGGGGTTAGTATGTCGATAATGTCGAAAAAACACAAAGGGGTTAGTATGTCGTAAATGGCGAATAAACACAAAGGGGTTAGTATGTCGAAAAATTAGAAAAAACACAAAGGGGTTAGTATGTCGAAAATGTCGATAAAACACAAAGTTAGTATGTCAAAAATATCGAAAAAACACAAAGGGGTTAGTATGTCAAAAATTAGAAAAAACACAAAGGGGTTAGTATGTCGAAAAATTAGAAAAAACACAAAGGGTTTAGTATGTCGAAAATGTCAAAAAAACACAAAGGGGTTAGTATGTCGAAAAATTAGAAAAAACACAAAGGGGTTAGTATGTCGAAAATGTCGATAAAACACAAAGTTAGTATGTCAAAAATATCGAAAAAACACAAAGGGGTTAGTATGTCAAAAATATCGAAAAAACACAAAGGGGTTAGTATGTCGAAAAATTAGAAAAAACACAAAGGGTTTAGTATGTCGAAAATGTCAAAAAAACACAAAGGGGTTAGTATGTCGTAATAGTCGAAAAAACACAATGGGTTAGTAAGTAGAAAATGTCGATAAAACACAAAGGGGTTATTATGTCAAAAATATCGAAAAAACACAAAGGGGTTAGTATGTCGTAAATGGCGAAAAAACACAAAGGGGTAGTATGTCGAAAAATTAGAAAAAACACAAAGGGTTTAGTATGTCAAAAATGTCGAAAAAACACAAAGGGGTTTGTATGTCGAAAATAACGAAAAAACACAAAGGGGTTAGTATGTCGTAAATGGCGAAAAAACACAAAGGGGTTAGTATGTCGAAAATGTCGAAAAAACACAAAGGGGTTAGTATGTCAAAAATGTCGAAAAAACACAAAGGGGTTAGTATGTCAAAAATGTCGAAAAAACACAAAGGGGTTAGTATGTCGTAAATGTCGAAAAAACACAAAGGGGTTAGTATGTCGAAAATGTCGAAAAAACACAAAGGGGTTAGTATGTCGAAAATGTCGAAAAAACACAAATGGGTTTGTATGTCGAAAATGGCGAAAAAACACAAAGGGGTTAGTATGTCAAAAATTAGAAAAAACACAAAGGGGTTAGTATGTCGAAAATGTCGAAAAAACACAAAGGGGTTTGTATGTCGAAAATGGCGAAAAAACACAAAGGGGTTAGTATGTCGTAAAAATAGAAAAAACACAAAGGGGTTAGTATGTCAAAAATTAGAAAAAACACAAAGGGGTTTGTATGTCGAAAATGGCGAAAAAACACAAAGGGGTTAGTATGTCGTAAAAATAGAAAAAACACAAAGGGGTTAGTATGTCAAAAATTAGAAAAAACACAAAGGGGTTAGTATGTCGTAAAAATAGAAAAAACACAAAGGGGTTAGTAAGTCGAAAATGTCGAAAAAACACAAAGGGGTTAGTATGTCGAAAATGTCGAAAAAACACAAAGGGGTTAGTATGTCGAAAATGTCGAAAAAACACAAAGGGGTTAGTATGTCGAAAACGGCGATAAAACACAAAGGGGTTAGTATGTCAAAAATATCAAAAAAACACAAAGGGGTTAGTATGTTGAAAAAATAGAAAAAACACAAAGGGGTTAGTATGTCGAAAATGTCGAAAAAACACAAAGGGGTTAGTATGTCGAAAAATTAGAAAAAACACAAAGGGGTTAGTATGTCGAAAATGTCAAAAAAACACAAAGGGGTTAGTATGGCGAAAATGGCGAAAAAACACAAAGGGGTTAGTATGTCGAAAAAATAGAAAAAACACAAAGGGGTTCGTATGTCGAAAACGGCGATAAAACACAAAGGGGTTAGTATGTCAAAAATATCGAAAAAACACAAAGGGGTTAGTATGACGTAAATGTCGAAAAAACACAAAGGGGTTAGTATGTCGAAAATGGGGAAAAAACACAAAGGGGTTAGTATGTCGAAAAAATAGAAAAAACACAAAGGGGTTAGTATGTCGAAAATGTCGAAAAAACACAAAGGGGTTAGTATGTCGAAAAAATAGAAAAAACACAAAGGGGTTAGTATGTCGAAAATTAGAAAAAACACAAAGGGGTTAGTATGTCGAAAATGTCGAAAAAACACAAAGGGGTTAGTATGTCGAAAATGTCGAAAAAACACAAAGGGGTTAGTATGTCGAAAAAATAGAAAAAACACAAATGGGTTAGTATGTCAAAAATTAGAAAAAACACAAAGGGGTTAGTATGTCGAAAATTAGAAAAAACACAAAGGGGTTAGTATGTCGAAAATGTCGAAAAAACACAAAGGGGTTAGTATGTCGAAAATGTCGAAAAAACACAAAGGGGTTAGTATGTCGAAAATGGGGAAAAAACACAAAGGGGTTAGTATGTCCAAAATGTCGAAAAAACACAAAGGGGTTAGTATGTCGAAAAAATAGAAAAAACACAAAGGGGTTAGTATGTCAAAAATTAGAAAAAACACAAAGGGGTTAGTATGTCGAAAATTAGAAAAAACACAAAGGGGTTAGTATGTCGAAAATGTCGAAAAAACACAAAGGGGTTAGTATGTCGAAAATGTCGAAAAAACACAAAGGGGTTAGTATGTCGAAAAAATAGAAAAAACACAAAGGGGTTAGTATGTCAAAAATTAGAAAAAACACAAAGGGGTTAGTATGTCGAAAATTAGAAAAAACACAAAGGGGTTAGTATGTCGAAAATGTCGAAAAAACACAAAGGGGTTAGTATGTCGAAAAAATAGAAAAAACCCAAAGGGGTTAGTATGTCAAAAATTAGAAAAAACACAAAGGGTTTAGTATGTCGAAAAAATAGAAAAAACACAAAGGGGTTAGTATGTCAAAAATTAGAAAAAACACAAAGGGTTTAGTATGTCGAAAATGGCGAAAAAACACAAAGGGGTTAGTATGTCGAAAATGTCGAAAAAACACAAAGGGGTTAGTATGTCAAAAATGTCTAAAAAACACAAAGGGGTTAGTATGTCGAAAAAACACAAAGGGGTTAGTATGTCGTAAATGTCGAAAAAACACAAAGGGGTTAGTATGTCGAAAATGTCGAAAAAACACAAAGGGGTTAGTATGTCGAAAAATTAGAAAAAACACAAAAGGGTTAGTATGTCGAAAAATTAGAAAAAACACAAAGGGGTTAGTATGTCGAAAAATTAGAAAAAACACAAAGGGGTTAGTATGTCAAAAATTAGAAAAAACAAAGGGGTTAGTATGTCGAAAATGGCGAAAAAACACAAAGGGGTTAGTATGTCGAAAATGGCGAAAAAACACAAAGGGGTTAGTATGTCGAAAATGTCGAAAAAACACAAAGGGGTTAGTATGACGTAAATGTCGAAAAAACACAAAGGGGTTAGTATGTCGAAAAATTAGAAAAAACACAAAGGGGTTAGTATGTCAAAAATTAGAAAAAAACACAAAGGGGTTAGTATGTCGAAAATGGCGAAAAAACACAAAGGGGTTAGTATGTCGAAAACGGCGATAAAACACAAAGGGGTTAGTATGTCAAAAATATCGAAAAAACACAAAGGGGTTAGTATGTCGAAAATGGCGAAAAAACACAAAGGGGTTAGTATGTCGAAAAATTAGAAAAAACACAAAGGGGTTACTATGTCGAAAATTAGAAAAAAACACAAAGGGGTTAGTATGTCGAAAATGTCGAAAAAACACAAAGGGGTTAGTATGACGTAAATGTCGAAAAAACACAAAGGGGTTAGTATGTCGAAAAATTAGAAAAAACACAAAGGGGTTAGTATGTCGAAAATGGCGAAAAAACACAAAGGGGTTAGTATGTCAAAAAAATAGAAAAAACACAAAGGGGTTAGTATGTCAAAAATTAGAAAAAACACAAAGGGGTTAGTATGTCGAAAATGGCGAAAAAACACAAAGGGGTTAGTATGTCGAAAATGTCGAAAAAACACAAAGGGGTTAGTATGTCGTAAATGGCGAAAAAACACAAAGGGGTTAGTATGTCGAAAACGGCGATAAAACACAAAGGGGTTAGTATGTCAAAAATATCAAAAAAACACAAAGGGGTTAGTATGTTGAAAAAATAGAAAAAACACAAAGGGGTTAGTATGTCGAAAATGTCGAAAAAACACAAAGGGGTTAGTATGTCGTAATAGTCGAAAAAACACAATGGGTTAGTAAGTCGAAAATGTCGATAAAACACAAAGGGGTTATTATGTCAAAAATATCGAAAAAACACAAAGGGGTTAGTATGTCAAAAATTAGAAAAAACACAAAGGGTTTAGTATGTCGAAAATGTCGAAAAAACACAAAGGGGTTAGTATGTCGTAATAGTCGAAAAAACACAATGGGTTAGTAAGTCGAAAATGTCGATAAAACACAAAGGGGTTATTATGTCAAAAATATCGAAAAAACACAAAGGGGTTAGTATGTCGTAAATGGCGAAAAAACACAAAGGGGTAGTATGTCGAAAAATTAGAAAAAACACAAAGGGTTTAGTATGTCAAAAATGTCGAAAAAACACAAAGGGGTTAGTATGTCGAAAAAATAGAAAAAACACAAAGGGGTTAGTATGTCGAAAATATCGAAAAAACACAAAGGGGTTAGTATGTCGAAAATGTCGAAAAAACACAAAGGGGTTAGTATGTCAAAAATTTAAAAAAAACACAAAGGGGTTAGTATGTCGAAAATGGCGAAAAAACACAAAAGGGGGTTAGTATGTCGTAAATGTCGAAAAAACACAAAAGGGGGTTAGTATGTCGTAAATGTCGAAAAAACACAAAGGGGTTAGTATGTCCAAAATGTCGAAAAAACACAAAGGGGTTAGTATGTCGAAAAAATAGAAAAAACACAAAGGGGTTAGTATGGCGAAAATGGCGAAAAAACACAAAGGGGTTAGTATGTCGAAAAAATAGAAAAAACACAAAGGGGTTCGTATGTCGAAAACGGCGATAAAACACAAAGGGGTTAGTATGTCAAAAATATCGAAAAAACACAAAGGGGTTAGTATGTCGAAAAAATAGAAAAAACACAAAGGGGTTAGTATGTCAAAAATTTGAAAAAACACAAAGGGTTTAGTATGTCGAAAATGTCGAAAAAACACAAAGGGGTTAGTATGTCGATAATGTCGAAAAAACACAAAGGGGTTAGTATGTCGAAAAATTAGAAAAAACACAAAGGGTTTAGTATGTCGAAAAATTAGAAAAAACACAAAGGGTTTAGTATGTCGAAAATGTCGAAAAAACACAAAGGGGTTAGTATGTCGTAATAGTCGAAAAAACACAATGGGTTAGTAAGTCGAAAATGTCGATAAAACACAAAGGGGTTATTATGTCAAAAATATCGAAAAAACACAAAGGGGTTAGTATGTCGTAAATGGCGAAAAAACACAAAGGGGTAGTATGTCGAAAAATTAGAAAAAACACAAAGGGTTTAGTATGTCAAAAATGTCGAAAAAACACAAAGGGGTTAGTATGTCGAAAATGTCGAAAAAACACAAAGGGGTTAGTATGTCAAAAATGTCGAAAAAACACAAAGGGGTTAGTATGTCAAAAATGTCGAAAAAACACAAAGGGGTTAGTATGTCGTAAATGTCGAAAAAACACAAAGGGGTTAGTATGTCGAAAATGTCGAAAAAACACAAAGGGGTTAGTATGTCGAAAATGTCGAAAAAACACAAATGGGTTTGTATGTCGAAAATGGCGAAAAAACACAAAGGGGTTAGTATGTCAAAAATTAGAAAAAACACAAAGGGGTTAGTATGTCGAAAATGTCGAAAAAACACAAAGGGGTTTGTATGTCGAAAATGGCGAAAAAACACAAAGGGGTTAGTATGTCGTAAAAATAGAAAAAACACAAAGGGGTTAGTATGTCAAAAATTAGAAAAAACACAAAGGGGTTTGTATGTCGAAAATGGCGAAAAAACACAAAGGGGTTAGTATGTCGTAAAAATAGAAAAAACACAAAGGGGTTAGTATGTCAAAAATTAGAAAAAACACAAAGGGGTTAGTATGTCGTAAAAATAGAAAAAACACAAAGGGGTTAGTATGTCAAAAATTAGAAAAAACACAAAGGGGTTAGTATGTCGAAAATGTCGAAAAAACACAAAGGGGTTAGTATGTCGAAAATGTCGAAAAAACACAAAGGGGTTAGTATGTCGAAAACGGCGATAAAACACAAAGGGGTTAGTATGTCAAAAATATCAAAAAAACACAAAGGGGTTAGTATGTTGAAAAAATAGAAAAAACACAAAGGGGTTAGTATGTCGAAAATGTCGAAAAAACACAAAGGGGTTAGTATGTCGAAAAATTAGAAAAAACACAAAGGGGTTAGTATGTCGAAAATGTCAAAAAAACACAAAGGGGTTAGTATGTCGTAATAGTCGAAAAAACACAATGGGTTAGTAAGTCGAAAATGTCGATAAAACACAAAGGGGTTATTATGTCAAAAATATCGAAAAAACACAAAGGGGTTAGTATGTCGAAAATGTCGAAAAAACACAAAGGGGTTAGTATGTCAAAAATTAGAAAAAACACAAAGGGGTTAGTATGTCGAAAAAATAGAAAAAACACAAAGGGGTTAGTATGTCGAAAATATCGAAAAAACACAAAGGGGTTAGTATGTCGAAAATGTCGAAAAAACACAAAGGGGTTAGTATGTCGTAATAGTCGAAAAAACACAAAGGGGTTAGTATGTCAAAAATTTAAAAAAAACACAAAGGGGTTAGTATGTCGAAAATGGCGAAAAAACACAAAAGGGGGTTAGTATGTCGTAAATGTCGAAAAAACACAAAAGGGGATTAGTATGTCGTAAATGTCGAAAAAACACAAAAGGGGGTTAGTATGTCGTAAATGTCTAAAAAACACAAAGGGGTTGGTATGTCGAAAATGTCGAAAAAACACAAAGGGGTTAGTATGTCGAAAATGTCGAAAAAACACAAAAGGGGGTTAGTATGTCGTAAATGTCGAAAAAACACAAAGGGGTTAGTATGTCCAAAATGTCGAAAAAACACAAAGGGGTTAGTATGTCGAAAAAATAGAAAAAACACAAAGGGGTTCGTATGTCGAAAACGGCGATAAAACACAAAGGGGTTAGTATGTCAAAAATATCGAAAAAACACAAAGGGGTTAGTATGTCGAAAAAATAGAAAAAACACAAAGGGGTTAGTATGTCAAAAATTAGAAAAAACACAAAGGGTTTAGTATGTCGAAAATGTCGAAAAAACACAAAGGGGTTAGTATGTCGAAAAATTAGAAAAAACACAAAGGGTTTAGTATGTCGAAAATGTCGAAAAAACACAAGGGGTTAGTATGTCGATAATGTCGAAAAAACACAAAGGGGTTAGTATGTCGTAAATGGCGAATAAACACAAAGGGGTTAGTATGTCGAAAAATTAGAAAAAACACAAAGGGGTTAGTATGTCGAAAATGTCGATAAAACACAAAGTTAGTATGTCAAAAATATCGAAAAAACACAAAGGGGTTAGTATGTCAAAAATTAGAAAAAACACAAAGGGGTTAGTATGTCGAAAAATTAGAAAAAACACAAAGGGTTTAGTATGTCGAAAATGTCAAAAAAACACAAAGGGGTTAGTATGTCGTAATAGTCGAAAAAACACAATGGGTTAGTAAGTCGAAAATGTCGATAAAACACAAAGGGGTTATTATGTCAAAAATATCGAAAAAACACAAAGGGGTTAGTATGTCGTAAATGGCGAAAAAACACAAAGGGGTAGTATGTCGAAAAATTAGAAAAAACACAAAGGGTTTAGTATGTCAAAAATGTCGAAAAAACACAAAGGGGTTTGTATGTCGAAAATAACGAAAAAACACAAAGGGGTTAGTATGTCGTAAATGGCGAAAAAACACAAAGGGGTTAGTATGTCGAAAATGTCGAAAAAACACAAAGGGGTTAGTATGTCAAAAATGTCGAAAAAACACAAAGGGGTTAGTATGTCAAAAATGTCGAAAAAACACAAAGGGGTTAGTATGTCGTAAATGTCGAAAAAACACAAAGGGGTTAGTATGTCGAAAATGTCGAAAAAACACAAAGGGGTTAGTATGTCGAAAATGTCGAAAAAACACAAATGGGTTTGTATGTCGAAAATGGCGAAAAAACACAAAGGGGTTAGTATGTCAAAAATTAGAAAAAACACAAAGGGGTTAGTATGTCGAAAATGTCGAAAAAACACAAAGGGGTTTGTATGTCGAAAATGGCGAAAAAACACAAAGGGGTTAGTATGTCGTAAAAATAGAAAAAACACAAAGGGGTTAGTATGTCAAAAATTAGAAAAAACACAAAGGGGTTAGTATGACGTAAATGTCGAAAAAACACAAAGGGGTTAGTATGTCGTAAAAATAGAAAAAACACAAAGGGGTTAGTATGTCAAAAATTAGAAAAAACACAAAGGGGTTAGTATGTCGTAAAAATAGAAAAAACACAAAGGGGTTAGTAAGTCGAAAATGTCGAAAAAACACAAAGGGGTTAGTATGTCGAAAATGTCGAAAAAACACAAAGGGGTTAGTATGTCGAAAATGTCGAAAAAACACAAAGGGGTTAGTATGTCGAAAACGGCGATAAAACACAAAGGGGTTAGTATGTCAAAAATATCAAAAAAACACAAAGGGGTTAGTATGTTGAAAAAATAGAAAAAACACAAAGGGGTTAGTATGTCGAAAATGTCGAAAAAACACAAAGGGGTTAGTATGTCGAAAAATTAGAAAAAACACAAAGGGGTTAGTATGTCGAAAATGTCAAAAAAACACAAAGGGGTTAGTATGTCGTAATAGTCGAAAAAACACAAAGGGGTTAGTAAGTCGAAAATGTCGATAAAACACAAAGGGGTTATTATGTCAAAAATATCGAAAAAACACAAAGGGGTTAGTATGTCGAAAATGTCGAAAAAACACAAAGGGGTTAGTATGTCAAAAATTAGAAAAAACACAAAGGGGTTAGTATGTCGAAAAAATAGAAAAAACACAAAGGGGTTAGTATGTCGAAAATATCGAAAAAACACAAAGGGGTTAGTATGTCGAAAATGTCGAAAAAACACAAAGGGGTTAGTATGTCGTAATAGTCGAAAAAACACAAAGGGGTTAGTATGTCGTAAATGGCGAAAAAACACAAAGGGGTAGTATGTCGAAAAATTAGAAAAAACACAAAGGGTTTAGTATGTCGAAAATGTCGAAAAAACACAAAGGGGTTAGTATGTCAAAAATGGCGAAAAAACACAAAAGGGGGTTAGTATGTCGTAAATGTCGAAAAAACACAAAAGGGGGTTAGTATGTCGTAAATGTCGAAAAAACACAAAAGGGTGTTAGTATGTCGTAAATGTCTAAAAAACACAAAGGGGTTGGTATGTCGAAAATGTCGAAAAAACACAAAGGGGTTAGTATGTCGAAAATGTCGAAAAAACACAAAAGGGGGTTAGTATGTCGTAAATGTCGAAAAAACACAAAAGGGTGTTAGTATGTCGTAAATGTCGAAAAAACACAAAGGGGTTAGTATGTCCAAAATGTCGAAAAAACACAAAGGGGTTAGTATGTCGAAAAAATAGAAAAAACACAAAGGGGTTAGTATGGCGAAAATGGCGAAAAAACACAAAGGGGTTAGTATGTCGAAAAAATAGAAAAAACACAAAGGGGTTCGTATGTCGAAAACGGCGATAAAACACAAAGGGGTTAGTATGTCAAAAATATCGAAAAAACACAAAGGGGTTAGTATGACGTAAATGTCGAAAAAACACAAAGGGGTTAGTATGTCGAAAATGGGGAAAAAACACAAAGGGGTTAGTATGTCGAAAAAATAGAAAAAACACAAAGGGGTTAGTATGTCGAAAATGTCGAAAAAACACAAAGGGGTTAGTATGTCGAAAAAATAGAAAAAACACAAAGGGGTTAGTATGTCGAAAATTAGAAAAAACACAAAGGGGTTAGTATGTCGAAAATGTCGAAAAAACACAAAGGGGTTAGTATGTCGAAAATGTCGAAAAAACACAAAGGGGTTAGTATGTCGAAAAAATAGAAAAAACACAAAGGGGTTAGTATGTCAAAAATTAGAAAAAACACAAAGGGGTTAGTATGTCGAAAATTAGAAAAAACACAAAGGGGTTAGTATGTCGAAAATGTCGAAAAAACACAAAGGGGTTAGTATGTCGAAAATGTCGAAAAAACACAAAGGGGTTAGTATGTCGAAAATGGGGAAAAAACACAAAGGGGTTAGTATGTCCAAAATGTCGAAAAAACACAAAGGGGTTAGTATGTCGAAAAAATAGAAAAAACACAAAGGGGTTAGTATGTCAAAAATTAGAAAAAACACAAAGGGGTTAGTATGTCGAAAATTAGAAAAAACACAAAGGGGTTAGTATGTCGAAAATGTCGAAAAAACACAAAGGGGTTAGTATGTCGAAAATGTCGAAAAAACACAAAGGGGTTAGTATGTCGAAAAAATAGAAAAAACACAAAGGGGTTAGTATGTCGAAAATTAGAAAAAACACAAAGGGGTTAGTATGTCGAAAATGTCGAAAAAACACAAAGGGGTTAGTATGTCGAAAAAATAGAAAAAACCCAAAGGGGTTAGTATGTCAAAAATTAGAAAAAACACAAAGGGTTTAGTATGTCGAAAAAATAGAAAAAACACAAAGGGGTTAGTATGTCAAAAATTAGAAAAAACACAAAGGGTTTAGTATGTCGAAAATGGCGAAAAAACACAAAGGGGTTAGTATGTCGAAAATGTCGAAAAAACACAAAGGGGTTAGTATGTCAAAAATGTCTAAAAAACACAAAGGGGTTAGTATGTCGAAAAAACACAAAGGGGTTAGTATGTCGTAAATGTCGAAAAAACACAAAGGGGTTAGTATGTCGAAAATGTCGAAAAAACACAAAGGGGTTAGTATGTCGAAAAATTAGAAAAAACACAAAGGGGTTAGTATGTCGAAAAATTAGAAAAAACACAAAGGGGTTAGTATGTCAAAAATTAGAAAAAACAAAGGGGTTAGTATGTCGAAAATGGCGAAAAAACACAAAGGGGTTAGTATGTCGAAAATGGCGAAAAAACACAAAGGGGTTAGTATGTCGAAAATGTCGAAAAAACACAAAGGGGTTAGTATGACGTAAATGTCGAAAAAACACAAAGGGGTTGGTATGTCGAAAATGTCGAAAAAACACAAAGGGGTTAGTATGTCGAAAACGGCGATAAAACACAAAGGGGTTAGTATGTCAAAAATATCGAAAAAACACAAAGGGGTTAGTATGTCGAAAAAATAGAAAAAACACAAAGGGGTTAGTATGTCAAAAATTAGAAAAAACACAAAGGGGTTAGTATGTCGAAAATGGCGATAAAACACAAAGGGGTTAGTATGTCAAAAATATCGAAAAAACACAAAGGGGTTAGTATGTCGAAAATGGCGAAAAAACACAAAGGGGTTAGTATGTCGAAAAATTAGAAAAAACACAAAGGGGTTAGTATGTCAAAAATTAGAAAAAAACACAAAGGGGTTAGTATGTCGAAAATGGCGAAAAAACACAAAGGGGTTAGTATGTCGAAAACGGCGATAAAACACAAAGGGGTTAGTATGTCAAAAATATCGAAAAAACACAAAGGGGTTAGTATGTCGAAAATGGCGAAAAAACACAAAGGGGTTAGTATGTCGAAAAATTAGAAAAAACACAAAGGGGTTACTATGTCGAAAATTAGAAAAAAACACAAAGGGGTTAGTATGTCGAAAATGTCGAAAAAACACAAAGGGGTTAGTATGACGTAAATGTCGAAAAAACACAAAGGGGTTAGTATGTCGAAAAATTAGAAAAAACACAAAGGGGTTAGTATGTCGAAAATGGCGAAAAAACACAAAGGGGTTAGTATGTCAAAAAAATAGAAAAAACACAAAGGGGTTAGTATGTCAAAAATTAGAAAAAACACAAAGGGGTTAGTATGTCGAAAATGGCGAAAAAACACAAAGGGGTTAGTATGTCGAAAATGTCGAAAAAACACAAAGGGGTTAGTATGTCGTAAATGGCGAAAAAACACAAAGGGGTTAGTATGTCGAAAACGGCGATAAAACACAAATGGGTTAGTATGTCAAAAATATCGAAAAAACACAAAGGGGTTAGTATGTCGAAAAAATAGAAAAAACACAAAGGGGTTAGTATGTCGAAAATGTCGAAAAAACACAAAGGGGTTAGTATGACGTAAATGTTGAAAAAACACAAAGGGGTTAGTTTGACGTAAATGTGGAAAAAACAAAGGGGTTAGTATGTCGAAAAATTAGAAAAAACACAAAGGGGTTAGTATGTCGAAAATGGCGAAAAAACACAAAGGGGTTAGTATGTCGAAAAAATAGAAAAAACACAAAGGGGTTCGTATGTCGAAAACGGCAATAAAACACAAAGGGGTTAGTATGTCAAAAATATCGAAAAAACACAAAGGGGTTAGTATGTCGAAAATGTCGAAAAAACACAAAGGGGTTAGTATGTCAAAAATATCGAAAAAACACAAAGGGGTTAGTATGTCGAAAAAATAGAAAAAACACAAAGGGGTTAGTATGACGTAAATGTCGAAAAAACACAAAGGGGTTAGTATGTCGAAAATGTCGAAAAAACACAAAGGGGTTAGTATGACGTAAATGTCGAAAAAACACAAAGGGGTTAGTATGTCAAAAATATCGAAAAAACACAAAGGGGTTAGTATGTCGAAAAATTAGAAAAAACACAAAGGGGTTAGTATGTCGAAAATGGCGAAAAAACACAAAGGGGTTAGTATGTCGAAAATGTCGAAAAAACACAAAGGGATTAGTATGTCAAAAATATCGAAAAAACACAAAGGGGTTAGTATGTCAAAAATTAGAAAAAACACAAAGGGGTTAGTATGTCGAAAATTAGAAAAAACACAAAGGGGTTAGTATGTCGAAAATGTCGAAAAAACACAAAGGGGTTAGTATGACGTAAATGTCAAAAAAACACAAAGGGGTTAGTATGTCGAAAATGTCGAAAAAACACAAAGGGGTTAGTATGTCGAAAACGGCGATAAAACACAAAGGGGTTAGTATGTCAAAAATATCGAAAAAACACAAAGGGGTTAGTATGTCGAAAAAATAGAAAAAACACAAAGGGGTTAGTATGTCAAAAATTAGAAAAAACACAAAGGGGTTAGTATGTCGAAAATGTCGAAAAAACACAAAGGGGTTAGTATGACGTAAATGTCGAAAACACAAAGGGGTTAGTATGTCGAAAAAATAGAAAAAACACAAAGGGGTTAGTATGACGTAAATGTCGAAAAAACACAAAGGGGTTAGTATGTCGAAAAATTAGAAAAAACACAAAGGGGTTAGTATGTCGAAAATGGGGAAAAAACACAAAGGGGTTAGTATGTCCAAAATGTCGAAAAAACACAAAGGGGTTAGTATGTCGAAAAAATAGAAAAAACACAAAGGGGTTAGTATGTCAAAAATTAGAAAAAACACAAAGGGGTTAGTATGTCGAAAATTAGAAAAAACACAAAGGGGTTAGTATGTCGAAAATGTCGAAAAAACACAAAGGGGTTAGTATGACGTAAATGTCGAAAAAACACAAAGGGGTTAGTATGTCGAAAATGTCGAAAAAACACAAAGGGGTTAGTATGTCGAAAAAATAGAAAAAACACAAAGGGGTTAGTATGTCAAAAATTAGAAAAAACACAAAGGGGTTAGTATGTCGAAAATTAGAAAAAACACAAATGGGTTAGTATGTCAAAAATTAGAAAAAACACAAAGGGTTTAGTATGTCGAAAAAATAGAAAAAACACAAAGGGGTTAGTATGTCAAAAATTAGAAAAAACACAAAGGGTTTAGTATGTCGAAAATGGCGAAAAAACACAAAGGGGTTAGTATGTCGAAAATGTCGAAAAAACACAAAGGGGTTAGTATGTCGAAAAATTAGAAAAAACACAAAGGGGTTAGTATGTCAAAAATTAGAAAAAAACACAAAGGGGTTAGTATGTCAAAAATATCGAAAAAACACAAAGGGGTTAGTATGTCGAAAATGGCGAAAAAACACAAAGGGGTTAGTATGTCGAAAACGGCGATAAAACACAAAGGGGTTAGTATGTCAAAAATATCGAAAAAACACAAAGGGGTTAGTATGTCGAAAATGGCGAAAAAACACAAAGGGGTTAGTATGTCGAAAAATTAGAAAAAACACAAAGGGGTTACTATGTCGAAAATTAGAAAAAAACACAAAGGGGTTAGTATGTCGAAAATGTCGAAAAAACACAAAGGGGTTAGTATGACGTAAATGTCGAAAAAACACAAAGGGGTTAGTATGTCGAAAAATTAGAAAAAACACAAAGGGGTTAGTATGTCGAAAATGGCGAAAAAACACAAAGGGGTTAGTATGTCAAAAAAATAGAAAAAACACAAAGGGGTTAGTATGTCAAAAATTAGAAAAAACACAAAGGGGTTAGTATGTCGAAAATGGCGAAAAAACACAAAGGGGTTAGTATGTCGAAAATGTCGAAAAAACACAAAGGGGTTAGTATGTCGTAAATGGCGAAAAAACACAAAGGGGTTAGTATGTCGAAAACGGCGATAAAACACAAATGGGTTAGTATGTCAAAAATATCGAAAAAACACAAAGGGGTTAGTATGTCGAAAAAATAGAAAAAACACAAAGGGGTTAGTATGTCAAAAATGTCGAAAAAACACAAAGGGGTTAGTATGTCGAAAATGTCGAAAAAACACAAAGGGGTTAGTATGACGTAAATGTCGAAAAAACACAAAGGGGTTAGTATGTCAAAAATATCGAAAAAACACAAAGGGGTTAGTATGTCGAAAAATTAGAAAAAACACAAAGGGGTTAGTATGTCGAAAATGGCGAAAAAACACAAAGGGGTTAGTATGTCGAAAATGTCGAAAAAACACAAAGGGATTAGTATGTCAAAAATATCGAAAAAACACAAAGGGGTTAGTATGTCAAAAATTAGAAAAAACACAAAGGGGTTAGTATGTCGAAAATTAGAAAAAACACAAAGGGGTTAGTATGTCGAAAATGTCGAAAAAACACAAAGGGGTTAGTATGACGTAAATGTCAAAAAAACACAAAGGGGTTAGTATGTCGAAAATGTCGAAAAAACACAAAGGGGTTAGTATGTCGAAAATGTCGAAAAAACACAAAGGGGTTAGTATGTCGAAAACGGCGATAAAACACAAAGGGGTTAGTATGTCAAAAATATCGAAAAAACACAAAGGGGTTAGTATGTCGAAAAAATAGAAAAAACACAAAGGGGTTAGTATGTCAAAAATTAGAAAAAACACAAAGGGGTTAGTATGTCGAAAATGTCGAAAAAACACAAAGGGGTTAGTATGACGTAAATGTCGAAAACACAAAGGGGTTAGTATGTCGAAAAAATAGAAAAAACACAAAGGGGTTAGTATGACGTAAATGTCGAAAAAACACAAAGGGGTTAGTATGTCGAAAAATTAGAAAAAACACAAAGGGGTTAGTATGTCGAAAATGGGGAAAAAACACAAAGGGGTTAGTATGTCCAAAATGTCGAAAAAACACAAAGGGGTTAGTATGACGTAAATGTCGAAAAAACACAAAGGGGTTAGTATGTCGAAAATGTCGAAAAAACACAAAGGGGTTAGTATGTCGAAAATGTCGAAAAAACACAAAGGGGTTAGTATGTCGAAAATGTCGAAAAAACACAAAGGGGTTAGTATGTCGAAAACGGCGATAAAACACAAAGGGGTTAGTATGTCAAAAATATCGAAAAAACACAAAGGGGTTAGTATGTCGAAAAAATAGAAAAAACACAAAGGGGTTAGTATGTCAAAAATTAGAAAAAACACAAAGGGTTTAGTATGTCGAAAATGGCGAAAAAACACAAAGGGGTTAGTATGACGTAAATGTCGAAAAAACACAAAGGGGTTAGTATGTCGAAAATGTCGAAAAAACACAAAGGGGTTAGTATGTCGAAAATGTCGAAAAAACACAAAGGGGTTAGTATGTCAAAAATATCGAAAAAACACAAAGGGGTTAGTATGTCGAAAAAATAGAAAAAACACAAAGGGGTTAGTATGTCAAAAATTAGAAAAAACACAAAGGGTTTAGTATGTCGAAAATGTCGAAAAAACACAAAGGGGTTAGTATGACGTAAATGTGGAAAAAACAAAGGGGTTAGTATGTCGAAAAATTAGAAAAAACACAAAGGGGTTAGTATGTCGAAAATGGCGAAAAAACACAAAGGGGTTAGTATGTCGAAAATGTCGAAAACACAAAGGGGTTAGTATGTCGAAAAAATAGAAAAAACACAAAGGGGTTAGTATGACGTAAATGTCGAAAAAACACAAAGGGGTTAGTATGTCGAAAAATTAGAAAAAACACAAAGGGGTTAGTATGTCAAAAAATTAGAAAAAACACAAAGGGTTTAGTATGTCGAAAATGTCGAAAAAACACAAAGGGGTTAGTATGTCGAAAATGTCGAAAACACAAAGGGGTTAGTATGTCGAAAATGTCGAAAAAACACAAAGGGGTTAGTATGACGTAAATGTCGAAAAAACACAAAGGGGTTAGTATGTCGAAAAATTAGAAAAAACACAAAGGGGTTAGTATGTCAAAAAATTAGAAAAAACACAAAGGGTTTAGTATGTCGAAAATGTCGAAAAAACACAAAGGGGTTAGTATGTCAAAAATGTCGAAAAAACACAAAGGGGTTTGTATGTCGAAAATAACGAAAAAACACAAAGGGGTTAGTATGTCGAAAATGGCGAAAAAACACAAAGGGGTTAGTATGTCGAAAAAATAGAAAAAACACAAAGGGGTTCGTATGTCTAAAACGGCAATAAAACACAAAGGGGTTAGTATGTCAAAAATATCGAAAAAACACAAAGGGGTTAGTATGTCGAAAAAAATAGAAAAAACAAAAAGGGGTTAGTATGGCGAAAATGGCGAAAAAACACAAAGGGGTTAGTATGTCGAAAAAATAGAAAAAACACAAAGGGGTTCGTATGTCGAAAACGGCGATAAAACACAAAGGGGTTAGTATGTCAAAAATATCGAAAAAACACAAAGGGGTTAGTATGTCGAAAAAATAGAAAAAACACAAAGGGGTTAGTATGGCGAAAATTGCGAAAAAACACAAAGGGGTTAGTATGTCGATAATGTCGAAAAAACACAAAGGGGTTAGTATGTCGTAAATGGTGAAAAAACACAAAGGGGTTAGTATGTCGAAAAATTAGAAAAAACACAAAGGGTTTAGTATGTCGAAAATGTCGAAAAAACACAAAGGGGTTAGTATGTCGAAAATGTCGAAAAAACACAAAGGGGTTAGTATGTCAAAAATGTCGAAAAAACACAAAGGGGTTAGTATGTCGTAAATGTCGAAAAAACACAAAGGGGTTAGTATGTCAAAAATATCGAAAAAACACAAAGGGGTTAGTATGTCAAAAATTAGAAAAAACACAAAGGGGTTAGTATGTCGAAAATGTCGAAAAAACACAAAGGGGTTAGTATGTCGAAAATGTCGAAAAAACACAAAGGGGTTAGTATGTCGAAAAATTAGAAAAAACACAAAGGGGTTAGTATGTCAAAAATGTCGAAAAAACACAAAGGGGTTAGTATGTCGAAAAAAATAGAAAAAACAAAAAGGGGTTAGTATGGCGAAAATGGCGAAAAAACACAAAGGGGTTAGTATGTCGAAAAAATAGAAAAAACACAAAGGGGTTCGTATGTCGAAAACGGCGATAAAACACAAAGGGGTTAGTATGTCAAAAATATCGAAAAAACACAAAGGGGTTAGTATGTCGAAAAAATAGAAAAAACACAAAGGGGTTAGTATGGCGAAAATGGCGAAAAAACACAAAGGGGTTAGTATGTCGATAATGTCGAAAAAACACAAAGGGGTTAGTATGTCGTAAATGGCGAAAAAACACAAAGGGGTTAGTATGTCGAAAAATTAGAAAAAACACAAAGGGTTTAGTATGTCGAAAATGTCGAAAAAACACAAAGGGGTTAGTATGTCGAAAATGTCGAAAAAACACAAAGGGGTTAGTATGTCGAAAAATTAGAAAAAACACAAAGGGGTTAGTATGTCAAAAATATCGAAAAAACACAAAGGGGTTAGTATGTCAAAAATTAGAAAAAACACAAAGGGGTTAGTATGTCGAAAAAATAGAAAAAACACAAAGGGGTTAGTATGTCGAAAATGTCGAAAAAACACAAAGGGGTTAGTATGTCGAAAAATTAGAAAAAACACAAAGGGGTTAGTATGTCGAAAAATTAGAAAAAACACAAAGGGGTTAGTAAGTCGAAAATGTCGAAAAAACACAAAGGGGTTAGTATGTCAAAAATTAGAAAAAACACAAAGGGTTTAGTATGTCGAAAAAATAGAAAAAACACAAAGGGGTTAGTATGTCAAAAATTAGAAAAAACACAAAGGGTTTAGTATGTCGAAAATGGCGAAAAAACACAAAGGGGTTAGTATGTCGAAAATGTCGAAAAAACACAAAGGGGTTAGTATGTCGAAAAATTAGAAAAAACACAAAGGGGTTAGTATGTCAAAAATTAGAAAAAAACACAAAGGGGTTAGTATGTCAAAAATATCGAAAAAACACAAAGGGGTTAGTATGTCGAAAATGGCGAAAAAACACAAAGGGGTTAGTATGTCGAAAACGGCGATAAAACACAAAGGGGTTAGTATGTCAAAAATATCGAAAAAACACAAAGGGGTTAGTATGTCGAAAATGGCGAAAAAACACAAAGGGGTTAGTATGTCGAAAAATTAGAAAAAACACAAAGGGGTTACTATGTCGAAAATTAGAAAAAAACACAAAGGGGTTAGTATGTCGAAAATGTCGAAAAAACACAAAGGGGTTAGTATGACGTAAATGTCGAAAAAACACAAAGGGGTTAGTATGTCGAAAAATTAGAAAAAACACAAAGGGGTTAGTATGTCGAAAATGGCGAAAAAACACAAAGGGGTTAGTATGTCAAAAAAATAGAAAAAACACAAAGGGGTTAGTATGTCAAAAATTAGAAAAAACACAAAGGGGTTAGTATGTCGAAAATGGCGAAAAAACACAAAGGGGTTAGTATGTCGAAAATGTCGAAAAAACACAAAGGGGTTAGTATGTCGTAAATGGCGAAAAAACACAAAGGGGTTAGTATGTCGAAAACGGCGATAAAACACAAATGGGTTAGTATGTCAAAAATATCGAAAAAACACAAAGGGGTTAGTATGTCGAAAAAATAGAAAAAACACAAAGGGGTTAGTATGTCAAAAATGTCGAAAAAACACAAAGGGGTTAGTATGTCGAAAATGTCGAAAAAACACAAAGGGGTTAGTATGACGTAAATGTCGAAAAAACACAAAGGGGTTAGTATGTCAAAAATATCGAAAAAACACAAAGGGGTTAGTATGTCGAAAAATTAGAAAAAACACAAAGGGGTTAGTATGTCGAAAATGGCGAAAAAACACAAAGGGGTTAGTATGTCGAAAATGTCGAAAAAACACAAAGGGATTAGTATGTCAAAAATATCGAAAAAACACAAAGGGGTTAGTATGTCAAAAATTAGAAAAAACACAAAGGGGTTAGTATGTCGAAAATTAGAAAAAACACAAAGGGGTTAGTATGTCGAAAATGTCGAAAAAACACAAAGGGGTTAGTATGACGTAAATGTCAAAAAAACACAAAGGGGTTAGTATGTCGAAAATGTCGAAAAAACACAAAGGGGTTAGTATGTCGAAAATGTCGAAAAAACACAAAGGGGTTAGTATGTCGAAAACGGCGATAAAACACAAAGGGGTTAGTATGTCAAAAATATCGAAAAAACACAAAGGGGTTAGTATGTCGAAAAAATAGAAAAAACACAAAGGGGTTAGTATGTCAAAAATTAGAAAAAACACAAAGGGGTTAGTATGTCGAAAATGTCGAAAAAACACAAAGGGGTTAGTATGACGTAAATGTCGAAAACACAAAGGGGTTAGTATGTCGAAAAAATAGAAAAAACACAAAGGGGTTAGTATGACGTAAATGTCGAAAAAACACAAAGGGGTTAGTATGTCGAAAAATTAGAAAAAACACAAAGGGGTTAGTATGTCGAAAATGGGGAAAAAACACAAAGGGGTTAGTATGTCCAAAATGTCGAAAAAACACAAAGGGGTTAGTATGACGTAAATGTCGAAAAAACACAAAGGGGTTAGTATGTCGAAAATGTCGAAAAAACACAAAGGGGTTAGTATGTCGAAAATGTCGAAAAAACACAAAGGGGTTAGTATGTCGAAAATGTCGAAAAAACACAAAGGGGTTAGTATGTCGAAAACGGCGATAAAACACAAAGGGGTTAGTATGTCAAAAATATCGAAAAAACACAAAGGGGTTAGTATGTCGAAAAAATAGAAAAAACACAAAGGGGTTAGTATGTCAAAAATTAGAAAAAACACAAAGGGTTTAGTATGTCGAAAATGGCGAAAAAACACAAAGGGGTTAGTATGACGTAAATGTCGAAAAAACACAAAGGGGTTAGTATGTCGAAAATGTCGAAAAAACACAAAGGGGTTAGTATGTCGAAAATGTCGAAAAAACACAAAGGGGTTAGTATGTCAAAAATATCGAAAAAACACAAAGGGGTTAGTATGTCGAAAAAATAGAAAAAACACAAAGGGGTTAGTATGTCAAAAATTAGAAAAAACACAAAGGGTTTAGTATGTCGAAAATGTCGAAAAAACACAAAGGGGTTAGTATGACGTAAATGTGGAAAAAACAAAGGGGTTAGTATGTCGAAAAATTAGAAAAAACACAAAGGGGTTAGTATGTCGAAAATGGCGAAAAAACACAAAGGGGTTAGTATGTCGAAAATGTCGAAAACACAAAGGGGTTAGTATGTCGAAAAAATAGAAAAAACACAAAGGGGTTAGTATGACGTAAATGTCGAAAAAACACAAAGGGGTTAGTATGTCGAAAATGTCGAAAAAACACAAAGGGGTTAGTATGACGTAAATGTCGAAAAAACACAAAGGGGTTAGTATGTCGAAAAATTAGAAAAAACACAAAGGGGTTAGTATGTCAAAAAATTAGAAAAAACACAAAGGGTTTAGTATGTCGAAAATGTCGAAAAAACACAAAGGGGTTAGTATGTCAAAAATGTCGAAAAAACACAAAGGGGTTTGTATGTCGAAAATAACGAAAAAACACAAAGGGGTTAGTATGTCGAAAATGGCGAAAAAACACAAAGGGGTTAGTATGTCGAAAAAATAGAAAAAACACAAAGGGGTTCGTATGTCTAAAACGGCAATAAAACACAAAGGGGTTAGTATGTCAAAAATATCGAAAAAACACAAAGGGGTTAGTATGTCGAAAAAAATAGAAAAAACAAAAAGGGGTTAGTATGGCGAAAATGGCGAAAAAACACAAAGGGGTTAGTATGTCGAAAAAATAGAAAAAACACAAAGGGGTTCGTATGTCGAAAACGGCGATAAAACACAAAGGGGTTAGTATGTCAAAAATATCGAAAAAACACAAAGGGGTTAGTATGTCGAAAAAATAGAAAAAACACAAAGGGGTTAGTATGGCGAAAATTGCGAAAAAACACAAAGGGGTTAGTATGTCGATAATGTCGAAAAAACACAAAGGGGTTAGTATGTCGTAAATGGTGAAAAAACACAAAGGGGTTAGTATGTCGAAAAATTAGAAAAAACACAAAGGGTTTAGTATGTCGAAAATGTCGAAAAAACACAAAGGGGTTAGTATGTCGAAAATGTCGAAAAAACACAAAGGGGTTAGTATGTCAAAAATGTCGAAAAAACACAAAGGGGTTAGTATGTCGTAAATGTCGAAAAAACACAAAGGGGTTAGTATGTCAAAAATATCGAAAAAACACAAAGGGGTTAGTATGTCAAAAATTAGAAAAAACACAAAGGGGTTAGTATGTCGAAAATGTCGAAAAAACACAAAGGGGTTAGTATGTCGAAAATGTCGAAAAAACACAAAGGGGTTAGTATGTCGAAAAATTAGAAAAAACACAAAGGGGTTAGTATGTCAAAAATGTCGAAAAAACACAAAGGGGTTAGTATGTCGAAAAAAATAGAAAAAACAAAAAGGGGTTAGTATGGCGAAAATGGCGAAAAAACACAAAGGGGTTAGTATGTCGAAAAAATAGAAAAAACACAAAGGGGTTCGTATGTCGAAAACGGCGATAAAACACAAAGGGGTTAGTATGTCAAAAATATCGAAAAAACACAAAGGGGTTAGTATGTCGAAAAAATAGAAAAAACACAAAGGGGTTAGTATGGCGAAAATGGCGAAAAAACACAAAGGGGTTAGTATGTCGATAATGTCGAAAAAACACAAAGGGGTTAGTATGTCGTAAATGGCGAAAAAACACAAAGGGGTTAGTATGTCGAAAAATTAGAAAAAACACAAAGGGTTTAGTATGTCGAAAATGTCGAAAAAACACAAAGGGGTTAGTATGTCGAAAATGTCGAAAAAACACAAAGGGGTTAGTATGTCGAAAAATTAGAAAAAACACAAAGGGGTTAGTATGTCAAAAATATCGAAAAAACACAAAGGGGTTAGTATGTCAAAAATTAGAAAAAACACAAAGGGGTTAGTATGTCGAAAAAATAGAAAAAACACAAAGGGGTTAGTATGTCGAAAATGTCGAAAAAACACAAAGGGGTTAGTATGTCGAAAAATTAGAAAAAACACAAAGGGGTTAGTATGTCGAAAAATTAGAAAAAACACAAAGGGGTTAGTAAGTCGAAAATGTCGAAAAAACACAAAGGGGTTAGTATGTCGAAAATGTCGAAAAAACACAAAGGGGTTAGTATAACGAAAATGTCGAAAAAACACAAAGGGGTTAGTATGTCGTAAATGTCGAAAAAACACAAAGGGGTAAGTATGTCGAAAAATTAGAAAAAACACAAAGGGGTTAGTATGTCGAAAATGTCGAAAAAACACAAAGGGGTTAGTATGTCGTAAAAATAGAAAAAACACAAAGGGGTTAGTATGTCGTAAATGTCGAAAAAACTCAAAGGGGTTAGTATGTCGAAAATGTCGAAAAAACACAAAGGGGTTAGTATGTCGTAAATGTCGAAAAAACACAAAGGGGTTAGTATGTCGAAAATGTCGAAAAAACACAAAGGGGTTAGTATGTCGTAAATGTCGAAAAAACACAAAGGGGTTAGTATGTCGAAAAATTAGAAAAAACACAAAGGGGTTTGTATGTCGAAAATGGCGAAAAAACACAAAGGGATTAGTATGTCGTAAAAATAGAAAAAACACAAAGGGGTTAGTATGTCGAAAATGTCGAAAAAACACAAAGGGGTTAGTATGTTGAAAAAATAGAAAAAACACAAAGGGGTTAGTATGTCGAAAATGGCGAAAAAACACAAATGGGTTGGTATGTCGAAAAAATAGAAAAAACACAAAGGGGTTCGTATGTCGAAAACGGCGATAAAACACAAAGGGGTTAGTATGTCAAAAATATCGAAAAAACACAAAGGGGTTAGTATGTCGAAAAAATAGAAAAAACACAAAGGGGTTAGTATGTCAAAAATTAGAAAAAACACAAAGGGTTTAGTATGTCGAAAATGTCGAAAAAACACAAAGGGGTTAGTATGTCGATAATGTCGAAAAAACACAAAGGGGTTAGTATGTCGAAAATGTCGAAAAAACACAAAGGGGTTTGTATGTCGAAAATAACGAAAAAACACAAAGGGGTTAGTATGTCGTAAATGGCGAAAAAACACAAAGGGGTTAGTATGTCGAAAATGTCGAAAAAACACAAAGGGGTTAGTATGTCGTAAATGTCGAAAAAACACAAAGGGGTTAGTATGTCGAAAATGTCGAAAAAACACAAAGGGGTTAGTATGTAGAAAATGTCGAAAAAACACAAATGGGTTTGTATGTCGAAAATGGCGAAAAAACACAAAGGGGTTAGTATGTCGTAAAAATAGAAAAAACACAAAGGGGTTAGTATGTCAAAAATTAGAAAAAACACAAAGGGGTTTGTATGTCGAAAATGGCGAAAAAACACAAAGGGGTTAGTATGTCGTAAAAATAGAAAAAACACAAAGGGGTTAGTATGTCAAAAATTAGAAAAAACACAAAGGGGTTAGTATGTCGTAAAAATACAAAAAACACAAAGGGGTTAGTATGTCAAAAATTAGAAAAAACACAAAGGGGTTAGTATGTCGAAAATGTCGAAAAAACACAAAGGGGTTAGTATGTCGAAAATGTCGAAAAAACACAAAGGGGTTAGTATGTCGAAAACGGCGATAAAACACAAAGGGGTTAGTATGTCAAAAATATCAAAAAAACACAAAGGGGTTAGTATGTTGAAAAAATAGAAAAAACACAAAGGGGTTAGTATGTCGAAAATGTCGAAAAAACACAAAGGGGTTAGTATGTCGAAAAATTAGAAAAAACACAAAGGGGTTAGTATGTCGAAAATGTCAAAAAAACACAAAGGGGTTAGTATGTCGTAATAGTCGAAAAAACACAATGGGTTAGTAAGTCGAAAATGTCGATAAAACACAAAGGGGTTATTGTGTCAAAAATATCGAAAAAACACAAAGGGGTTAGTATGTCGAAAATGTCGAAAAAACACAAAGGGGTTAGTATGTCAAAAATTAGAAAAAACACAAAGGGGTTAGTATGTCGAAAAAATAGAAAAAACACAAAGGGGTTAGTATGTCGAAAATATCGAAAAAACACAAAGGGGTTAGTATGTCGAAAATGTCGAAAAAACACAAAGGGGTTAGTATGTCGTAATAGTCGAAAAAACACAAAGGGGTTAGTATGTCAAAAATTTAAAAAAAACACAAAGGGGTTAGTATGTCGAAAATGGCGAAAAAACACAAAGGGGTTAGTATGTCGTAAATGTCGAAAAAACACAAAGGGGTTGGTATGTCGAAAATGTCGAAAAAACACAAAGGGGTTAGTATGTCGAAAATGTCGAAAAAACACAAAAGGGGGTTAGTATGTCGTAAATGTCGAAAAAACACAAAAGGGGGTTAGTATGTCGTAAATGTCGAAAAAACACAAAAGGGGTTAGTATGTCGAAAATGTCGAAAAAACACAAAAGGGGGTTAGTATGTCGTAAATGTCTAAAAAACACAAAGGGGTTGGTATGTCGAAAATGTCGAAAAAACACAAAGGGGTTAGTATGTCGAAAATGTCGAAAAAACACAAAAGGGGGTTAGTATGTCGTAAATGTCGAAAAAACACAAAGGGGTTAGTATGTCCAAAATGTCGAAAAAACACAAAGGGGTTAGTATGTTGAAAATGGCGAAAAAACACAAAGGGGTTAGTATGTCGAAAAAATAGAAAAAACACAAAGGGGTTCGTATGTCGAAAACGGCGATAAAACACAAAGGGGTTAGTATGTCAAAAATATCGAAAAAACACAAAGGGGTTAGTATGACGTAAATGTCGAAAAAACACAAAGGGGTTAGTATGTCGAAAATGTCGAAAAAACACAAAGGGGTTGGTATGACGTAAATGTCGAAAAAACACAAAGGGGTTAGTATGTCGAAAATCGGGAAAAAACACAAAGGGGTTAGTATGTCCAAAATGTCGAAAAAACACAAAGGGGTTAGTATGTCGAAAAAATAGAAAAAACACAAAGGGGTTAGTATGTCAAAAATTAGAAAAAACACAAAGGGGTTAGTATGTCGAAAATTAGAAAAAACACAAAGGGGTTAGTATGTCGAAAATGTCGAAAAAACACAAAGGGGTTAGTATGTCGAAAATGTCGAAAAAACACAAAGGGGTTAGTAT
Organism: Urocampus carinirostris; assembly: GCF_059441175.1. Classification (NCBI taxonomy): domain Eukaryota; kingdom Metazoa; phylum Chordata; class Actinopteri; order Syngnathiformes; family Syngnathidae; genus Urocampus; species Urocampus carinirostris. Next base: position 2,691,478 of record NC_142364.1, read on the forward strand.
GTCGAAAAAATAGAAAAAACACAAAGGGGTTAGTATGTCAAAAATTAGAAAAAACACAAAGTTTAGTATGTCGAAAAAATAGAAAAAACACAAAGGGGTTAGTATGTCAAAAATTAGAAAAAACACAAAGGGTTTAGTATGTCGAAAATGGCGAAAAAACACAAAGGGGTTAGTATGTCGAAAATGTCGAAAAAACACAAAGGGGTTAGTATGTCAAAAATGTCTAAAAAACACAAAGGGGTTAGTATGTCGAAAAAACACAAAGGGGTTAGTATGTCGAAAATGTCGAAAAAACACAAAGGGGTTAGTATGTCGAAAATGTCGAAAAAACACAAAGGGGTTAGTATGTCGAAAAATTAGAAAAAACACAAAAGGGTTAGTATGTCGAAAAATTAGAAAAAACACAAAGGGGTTAGTATGTCGAAAAATTAGAAAAAACACAAAGGGGTTAGTATGTCAAAAATTAGAAAAAACAAAGGGGTTAGTATGTCGAAAATGGCGAAAAAACACAAAGGGGTTAGTATGTCGAAAATGGCGAAAAAACACAAAGGGGTTAGTATGTCGAAAATGTCGAAAAAACACAAAGGGGTTAGTATGACGTAAATGTCGAAAAAACACAAAGGGGTTAGTATGTCGAAAAATTAGAAAAAACACAAAGGGGTTAGTATGTCAAAAATTAGAAAAAAACACAAAGGGGTTAGTATGTCAAAAATATCGAAAAAACACAAAGGGGTTAGTATGTCAAAAATGTCGAAAAAACACAAAGGGGTTAGTATGTCAAAAATATCGAAAAAACACAAAGGGGTTAGTATGTCGAAAATGGCGAAAAAACACAAAGGGGTTAGTATGTCGAAAAACTAGAAAAAACACAAAGGGGTTACTATGTCGAAAATTAGAAAAAAACACAAAGGGGTTAGTATGTCGAAAATGTCGAAAAAACACAAAGGGGTTAGTATGACGTAAATGTCGAAAAAACACAAAGGGGTTAGTATGTCGAAAAATTAGAAAAAACACAAAGGGGTTAGTATGTCGAAAATGGCGAAAAAACACAAAGGGGTTAGTATGTCAAAAAAATAGAAAAAACACAAAGGGGTTAGTATGTCAAAAATTAGAAAAAACACAAAGGGGTTAGTATGTCGAAAATGGCGAAAAAACACAAAGGGGTTCGTATGTCAAAAATATCGAAAAAACACAAAGGGGTTAGTATGACGTAAATGTCGAAAAAACACAAAGGGGTTAGTATGTCGAAAATGTCGAAAAAACACAAAGGGGTTAGTATGACGTAAATGTCGAAAAAACACAAAGGGGTTAGTATGTCGAAAATGGGGAAAAAACACAAAGGGGTTAGTATGTCCAAAATGTCGAAAAAACACAAAGGGGTTAGTATGTCGAAAAAATAGAAAAAACACAAAGGGGTTAGTATGTCAAAAATTAGAAAAAACACAAAGGGGTTAGTATGTCGAAAATTAGAAAAAACACAAAGGGGTTAGTATGTCGAAAATGTCGAAAAAACACAAAGGGGTTAGTATGTCGAAAATGTCGAAAAAACACAAAGGGGTTAGTATGTCGAAAAAATAGAAAAAACACAAAGGGGTTAGTATGTCAAAAATTAGAAAAAACACAAAGGGGTTAGTATGTCGAAAATTAGAAAAAACACAAAGGGGTTAGTATGTCGAAAATGTCGAAAAAACACAAAGGGGTTAGTATGTCGAAAATGTCGAAAAAACACAAAGGGGTTAGTATGTCGAAAAAATAGAAAAAACACAAAGGGGTTAGTATGTCAAAAATTAGAAAAAACACAAAGTTTAGTATGTCGAAAAAATAGAAAAAACACAAAGGGGTTAGTATGTCAAAAATTAGAAAAAACACAAAGGGTTTAGTATGTCGAAAATGGCGAAAAAACACAAAGGGGTTAGTATGTCGAAAATGTCGAAAAAACACAAAGGGGTTAGTATGTCAAAAATGTCTAAAAAACACAAAGGGGTTAGTATGTCGAAAAAACACAAAGGGGTTAGTATGTCGTAAATGTCGAAAAAACACAAAGGGGTTAGTATGTCGAAAATGTCGAAAAAACACAAAGGGGTTAGTATGTCGAAAAATTAGAAAAAACACAAAAGGGTTAGTATGTCGAAAAATTAGAAAAAACACAAAGGGGTTAGTATGTCGAAAAATTAGAAAAAACACAAAGGGGTTAGTATGTCAAAAATTAGAAAAAACAAAGGGGTTAGTATGTCGAAAATGGCGAAAAAACACAAAGGGGTTAGTATGTCGAAAATGGCGAAAAAACACAAAGGGGTTAGTATGTCGAAAATGTCGAAAAAACACAAAGGGGTTAGTATGACGTAAATGTCGAAAAAACACAAAGGGGTTAGTATGTCGAAAAATTAGAAAAAACACAAAGGGGTTAGTATGTCAAAAATTAGAAAAAAACACAAAGGGGTTACTATGTCGAAAATTAGAAAAAAACACAAAGGGGTTAGTATGTCGAAAATGTCGAAAAAACACAAAGGGGTTAGTATGACGTAAATGTCGAAAAAACACAAAGGGGTTAGTATGTCGAAAAATTAGAAAAAACACAAAGGGGTTAGTATGTCGAAAATGGCGAAAAAACACAAAGGGGTTAGTATGTCAAAAAAATAGAAAAAACACAAAGGGGTTAGTATGTCAAAAATTAGAAAAAACACAAAGGGGTTAGTATGTCGAAAATGGCGAAAAAACACAAAGGGGTTAGTATGTCGAAAATGTCGAAAAAACACAAAGGGGTTAGTATGTCGTAAATGGCGAAAAAACACAAAGGGGTTAGTATGTCGAAAACGGCGATAAAACACAAATGGGTTAGTATGTCAAAAATATCGAAAAAACACAAAGGGGTTAGTATGTCGAAAAAATAGAAAAAACACAAAGGGGTTAGTATGTCAAAAATGTCGAAAAAACACAAAGGGGTTAGTATGTCGAAAATGTCGAAAAAACACAAAGGGGTTAGTATGACGTAAATGTCGAAAAAACACAAAGGGGTTAGTATGTCAAAAATTAGAAAAAACACAAAGGGGTTAGTATGTCGAAAATGTTGAAAAAACACAAAGGGGTTAGTATGTCGAAAAATTTGAAAAAACACAAAGGGGTTAGTATGTCGAAAATGGCGAAAAAACACAAAGGGGTTAGTATGTCGAAAATGTCGAAAAAACAAAGGGGTTAGTATGTCAAAAATATCGAAAAAACACAAAGGGGTTAGTATGTCAAAAATTAGAAAAAACACAAAGGGGTTAGTATGTCGAAAATGTCGAAAAAACACAAAGGGGTTAGTATGACGTAAATGTCGAAAAAACACAAAGGGGTTAGTATGTCGAAAAATTAGAAAAAACACAAAGGGGTTAGTATGTCGAAAATGGCGAAAAAACACAAAGGGGTTAGTATGACGTAAATGTCGAAAAAACACAAAGGGGTTAGTATGTCGAAAAAATAGAAAAAACACAAAGGGGTTAGTATGTCAAAAATTAGAAAAAACACAAAGGGGTTAGTATGTCGAAAATGGCGAAAAAACACAAAGGGGTTAGTATGTCGAAAATGTCGAAAAAACACAAAGGGGTTAGTATGTCGTAAATGGCGAAAAAACACAAAGGGGTTAGTATGTCGAAAACGGCGATAAAACACAAATGGGTTAGTATGTCAAAAATATCGAAAAAACACAAAGGGGTTAGTATGTCGAAAAAATAGAAAAAACACAAAGGGGTTAGTATGTCAAAAATGTCGAAAAAACACAAAGGGGTTAGTATGTCGAAAATGTCGAAAAAACACAAAGGGGTTAGTATGACGTAAATGTCGAAAAAACACAAAGGGGTTAGTATGTCAAAAATTAGAAAAAACACAAAGGGGTTAGTATGTCGAAAATGTTGAAAAAACACAAAGGGGTTAGTATGTCGAAAAATTTGAAAAAACACAAAGGGGTTAGTATGTCGAAAATGGCGAAAAAACACAAAGGGGTTAGTATGTCGAAAATGTCGAAAAAACAAAGGGGTTAGTATGTCAAAAATATCGAAAAAACACAAAGGGGTTAGTATGTCAAAAATTAGAAAAAACACAAAGGGGTTAGTATGTCGAAAATGTCGAAAAAACACAAAGGGGTTAGTATGACGTAAATGTCGAAAAAACACAAAGGGGTTAGTATGTCGAAAAATTAGAAAAAACACAAAGGGGTTAGTATGTCGAAAATGGCGAAAAAACACAAAGGGGTTAGTATGACGTAAATGTCGAAAAAACACAAAGGGGTTAGTATGTCGAAAATGTCGAAAAAACACAAAGGGGTTAGTATGTCGAAAACGGCGATAAAACACAAAGGGGTTAGTATGTCGAAAATGTCGAAAAAACACAAAGGGGTTAGTATGTCGAAAACGGCGATAAAACACAAAGGGGTTAGTATGTCAAAAATATCGAAAAAACACAAAGGGGTTAGTATGTCAAAAATTAGAAAAAACACAAAGGGGTTAGTATGTCGAAAATGTCAAAAAACACAAAGGGGTTAGTATGACGTAAATGTCGAAAAAACACAAAGGGGTTAGTATGTCGAAAAATTAGAAAAAACACAAAGGGGTTAGTATGTCGAAAATGGCGAAAAAACACAAAGGGGTTAGTATGTCGAAAATGTCGAAAAAACACAAAGGGGTTAGTATGTCGAAAAAATAGAAAAAACACAAAGGGGTTAGTATGTCAAAAATTATAAAAAACACAAAGGGGTTAGTATGTCGAAAATTAGAAAAAACACAAAGGGGTTAGTATGTCGAAAATGTCGAAAAAACACAAAGGGGTTAGTATGACGTAAATGTCGAAAAAACACAAAGGGGTTAGTATGTCGAAAATGTCGAAAAAACACAAAGGGGTTAGTATGTCGAAAATGTCGAAAAAACACAAAGGGGTTAGTATGTCGAAAATGTCGAAAAAACACAAAGGGGTTAGTATGTCGAAAACGGCGATAAAACACAAAGGGGTTAGTATGTCAAAAATATCGAAAAAACACAAAGGGGTTAGTATGACGTAAATGTCGAAAAAACACAAAGGGGTTAGTATGACGTAAATGTGGAAAAAACAAAGGGGTTAGTATGTCGAAAAAATAGGAAAAACACAAAGGGGTTAGTATGTCAAAAATTAGAAAAAACACAAAGGGTTTAGTATGTCGAAAATGTCGAAAAAACACAAAGGGGTTAGTATGACGTAAATGTGGAAAAAACAAAGGGGTTAGTATGTCGAAAAATTAGAAAAAACACAAAGGGGTTAGTATGTCGAAAATGGCGAAAAAACACAAAGGGGTTAGTATGTCGAAAATGTCGAAAAAACAAAGGGGTTAGTATGTCAAAAATATCGAAAAAACACAAAGGGGTTAGTATGTCAAAAATTAGAAAAAACACAAAGGGGTTAGTATGTCGAAAATGTCGAAAAAACACAAAGGGGTTAGTATGTCGAAAATGTCGAAAAAACACAAAGGGATTAGTATGTCAAAAATATCGAAAAAACACAAAGGGGTTAGTATGTCAAAAATTAGAAAAAACACAAAGGGGTTAGTATGTCGAAAATGTCGAAAAAACACAAAGGGGTTAGTATGACGTAAATGTCAAAAAAACACAAAGGGGTTAGTATGTCGAAAATGTCGAAAAAACACAAAGGGGTTAGTATGTCGAAAATGTCGAAAAAACACAAAGGGGTTAGTATGTCGAAAACGGCGATAAAACACAAAGGGGTTAGTATGTCAAAAATATCGAAAAAACACAAAGGGGTTAGTATGTCGAAAAAATAGAAAAAACACAAAGGGGTTAGTATGTCAAAAATTAGAAAAAACACAAAGGGTTTAGTATGTCGAAAATGGCGAAAAAACACAAAGGGGTTAGTATGTCGAAAATGTCGAAAAAACACAAAGGGGTTAGTATGACGTAAATGTCGAAAACACAAAGGGGTTAGTATGTCGAAAAAATAGAAAAAACACAAAGGGGTTAGTATGACGTAAATGTCGAAAAAACACAAAGGGGTTAGTATGTCGAAAAATTAGAAAAAACACAAAGGGGTTAGTATGTCGAAAATGGGGAAAAAACACAAAGGGGTTAGTATGTCCAAAATGTCGAAAAAACACAAAGGGGTTAGTATGTCGAAAAAATAGAAAAAACACAAAGGGGTTAGTATGTCAAAAATTAGAAAAAACACAAAGGGGTTAGTATGTCGAAAATTAGAAAAAACACAAAGGGGTTAGTATGTCGAAAAATTAGAAAAAACACAAAGGGGTTAGTATGTCAAAAATATCGAAAAAACACAAAGGGGTTAGTATGTCGAAAATGGCGAAAAAACACAAAGGGGTTAGTATGTCGAAAACGGCGATAAAACACAAAGGGGTTAGTATGTCAAAAATATCGAAAAAACACAAAGGGGTTAGTATGTCGAAAATGGCGAAAAAACACAAAGGGGTTAGTATGTCGAAAAATTAGAAAAAACACAAAGGGGTTACTATGTCGAAAATTAGAAAAAAACACAAAGGGGTTAGTATGTCGAAAATGTCGAAAAAACACAAAGGGGTTAGTATGTCAAAAATGTCGAAAAAACACAAAGGGGTTTGTATGTCGAAAATAACGAAAAAACACAAAGGGGTTAGTATGTCGAAAATGGCGAAAAAACACAAAGGGGTTAGTATGTCGAAAAAATAGAAAAAACACAAAGGGGTTCGTATGTCGAAAACGGCAATAAAACACAAAGGGGTTAGTATGTCAAAAATATCGAAAAAACACAAAGGGGTTAGTATGTCGAAAAAATAGAACAAACACAAAGGGGTTAGTATGGCGAAAATGGCGAAAAAACTCAAAGGGGTTAGTATGTCGATAATGTCGAAAAAACACAAAGGGGTTAGTATGTCGTAAATGGCGAAAAAACACAAAGGGGTTAGTATGTCGAAAATGTTGAAAAAACACAAAGGGGTTAGTATGTCAAAAATGTCGAAAAAACACAAAGGGGTTAGTATGTCAAAAATATCGAAAAAACACAAAGGGGTTAGTACGTCGAAAAAATAGAAAAAACACAAAGGGGTTAGTATGGCGAAAATGGCGAAAAAACACAAAGGGGTTAGTATGTCGATAATGTCGAAAAAACACAAAGGGGTTAGTATGTCGTAAATGGCGAAAAAACACAAAGGGGTTAGTATGTCGAAAAATTAGAAAAAACACAAAGGGTTTAGTATGTCGAAAATGTCGAAAAAACACAAAGGGGTTAGTATGTCAAAAATGTCGAAAAAACACAAAGGGGTTAGTATGTCGTAAATGTCGAAAAAACACAAAGGGGTTAGTATGTCGAAAAATTAGAAAAAACACAAAGGGGTTAGTATGTCAAAAATATCGAAAAAACACAAAGGGGTTAGTATGTCAAAAATTAGAAAAAACACAAAGGGGTTAGTATGTCGAAAATGTCGAAAAAACACAAAGGGGTTAGTATGTCGAAAATGTCTAAAAAACACAAAGGGGTTAGTATGTCGAAAAATTAGAAAAAACACAAAGGGGTTAGTATGTCGAAAAATTAGAAAAAACACAAAGGGGTTAGTAAGTCGAAAATGTCGAAAAAACACAAAGGGGTTAGTATGTCGAAAATGTCGAAAAAACACAAAGGGGTTAGTATAACGAAAATGTCGAAAAAACACAAAGGGGTTAGTATGTCGTAAATGTCGAAAAAACACAAAGGGGTAAGTATGTCGAAAAATTAGAAAAAACACAAAGGGGTTAGTATGTCGAAAATGTCGAAAAAACACAAAGGGGTTAGTATGTCGTAAAAATAGAAAAAACACAAAGGGGTTAGTATGTCGTAAATGTCGAAAAAACTCAAATGGGGTTAGTATGTCGAAAATGTCGAAAAAACACAAAGGGGTTAGTATGTCGAAAATGTCGAAAAAACACAAAGGGGTTAGTATGTCGTAAATGTCGAAAAAACACAAAGGGGTTAGTATGTCGAAAACGGCGATAAAACACAAAGGGGTTAGTATGTCGAAAAATTAGAAAAAACACAAAGGGGTTAGTATGTCGAAAATGTCGAAAAAAAGCAAAGGGGTTAGTATGTCGAAAATGTCGAAAAAACACAAAGGGGTTAGTATGTCGTAAATGTCGAAAAAACACAAAGGGGTTAGTATGTCGAAAAATTAGAAAAAACACAAAGGGGTTAGTATGTCGAAAATGTCGAAAAAACACAAAGGGGTTAGTATGTCGTAAAAATAGAAAAAACACAAAGGGGTTAGTATGTCGTAAATGTCGAAAAAACTCAAATGGGGTTAGTATGTCGAAAATGTCAAAAAAACACAAAGGGGTTAGTATGTCGAAAATGTCGAAAAAACACAAAGGGGTTAGTATGTCGTAAATGTCGAAAAAACACAAAGGGGTTAGTATGTCGAAAACGGCGATAAAACACAAAGGGGTTAGTATGTCGAAAAATTAGAAAAAACACAAAGGGGTTAGTATGTCGAAAATGTCGAAAAAAAGCAAAGGGGTTAGTATGTCGAAAATGTCGAAAAAACACAAAGGGGTTAGTATGTCGTAAATGTCGAAAAAACACAAAGGGGTTAGTATGTCGAAAAATTAGAAAAAACACAAAGGGGTTTGTATGTCGAAAATGGCGAAAAAACACAAAGGGGTTAGTATGTCGAAAATGGCGAAAAAACACAAATGGGTTGGTATGTCGAAAAAATAGAAAAAACACAAAGGGGTTCGTATGTCGAAAACGGCGATAAAACACAAAGGGGTTAGTATGTCAAAAATATCGAAAAAACACAAAGGGGTTAGTATGTCGAAAAAATAGAAAAAACACAAAGGGGTTAGTATGTCAAAAATTAGAAAAAACACAAAGGGTTTAGTATGTCGAAAATGTCGAAAAAACACAAAGGGGTTAGTATGTCGATAATGTCGAAAAAACACAAAGGGGTTAGTATGTCGTAAATGGCGAAAAAACACAAAGGGGTTAGTATGTCGAAAAATTAGAAAAAACACAAAGGGTTTAGTATGTCGAAAATGTCGAAAAAACACAAGGGGTTAGTATGTCGATAATGTCGAAAAAACACAAAGGGGTTAGTATGTCGAAAAAATAGAAAAAACACAAAGGGGTTAGTATGTCGATAATGTCGAAAAAACACAAAGGGGTTAGTATGTCGTAAATGGCGAAAAAACACAAAGGGGTTAGTATGTCGAAAAATTAGAAAAAACACAAAGGGGTTAGTATGTCGAAAATGTCGATAAAACACAAAGTTAGTATGTCAAAAATATCGAAAAAACACAAAGGGGTTAGTATGTCAAAAATTAGAAAAAACACAAAGGGGTTAGTATGTCGAAAAAATAGAAAAAACACAAAGGGGTTAGTATGTCGAAAATGTCGAAAAAACACAAAGGGGTTAGTATGTCGAAAAATTAGAAAAAACACAAAGGGTTTAGTATGTCGAAAATGTCGAAAAAACACAAAGGGGTTAGTATGTCGTAATAGTCGAAAAAACACAATGGGTTAGTAAGTCGAAAATGTCGATAAAACACAAAGGGGTTATTATGTCAAAAATATCGAAAAAACACAAAGGGGTTAGTATGTCGAAAATGTCGAAAAAACACAAATGGGTTTGTATGTCGAAAATGGCGAAAAAACACAAAGGGGTTAGTATGTCGAAAAATTAGAAAAAACACAAAGGGTTTAGTATGTCGAAAATGTCGAAAAAACACAAAGGGGTTAGTATGTCGAAAATGTCGAAAAAACACAAAGGGGTTAGTATGTCAAAAATGTCGAAAAAACACAAAGGGGTTAGTATGTCGTAAATGTCGAAAAAACACAAAGGGGTTAGTATGTCGAAAAATTAGAAAAAACACAAAGGGGTTAGTATGTCAAAAATATCGAAAAAACACAAAGGGGTTAGTATGTCAAAAATTAGAAAAAACACAAAGGGGTTAGTATGTCGAAAATGTCGAAAAAACACAAAGGGGTTAGTATGTCGAAAATGTCGAAAAAACACAAAGGGGTTAGTATGTCGAAAAATTAGAAAAAACACAAAGGGGTTAGTATGTCGAAAAATTAGAAAAAACACAAAGGGGTTAGTAAGTCGAAAATGTCGAAAAAACACAAAGGGGTTAGTATGTCGAAAATGTCGAAAAAACACAAAGGGGTTAGTATAACGAAAATGTCGAAAAAACACAAAGGGGTTAGTATGTCGTAAATGTCGAAAAAACACAAAGGGGTAAGTATGTCGAAAAATTAGAAAAAACACAAAGGGGTTAGTATGTCGAAAATGTCGAAAAAACACAAAGGGGTTAGTATGTCGTAAAAATAGAAAAAACACAAAGGGGTTAGTATGTCGTAAATGTCGAAAAAACTCAAATGGGGTTAGTATGTCGAAAATGTCGAAAAAACACAAAGGGGTTAGTATGTCGAAAATGTCGAAAAAACACAAAGGGGTTAGTATGTCGTAAATGTCGAAAAAACACAAAGGGGTTAGTACGTCGAAAACGGCGATAAAACACAAAGGGGTTAGTATGTCGAAAAATTAGAAAAAACACAAAGGGGTTAGTATGTCGAAAATGTCGAAAAAAAGCAAAGGGGTTAGTATGTCGAAAATGTCGAAAAAACACAAAGGGGTTAGTATGTCGTAAATGTCGAAAAAACACAAAGGGGTTAGTATGTCGAAAAATTAGAAAAAACACAAAGGGGTTAGTATGTCGAAAATGTCGAAAAAACACAAAGGGGTTTGTATGTCGAAAATGGCGAAAAAACACAAAGGGATTAGTATGTCGTAAAAATAGAAAAAACACAAAGGGGTTAGTATGTCGAAAATGTCGAAAAAACACAAAGGGGTTAGTATGTTGAAAAAATAGAAAAAACACAAAGGGGTTAGTATGTCGAAAATGGCGAAAAAACACAAATGGGTTGGTATGTCGAAAAAATAGAAAAAACACAAAGGGGTTCGTATGTCGAAAACGGCGATAAAACACAAAGGGGTTAGTATGTCAAAAATATCGAAAAAACACAAAGGGGTTAGTATGTCGAAAAAATAGAAAAAACACAAAGGGGTTAGTATGTCAAAAATTAGAAAAAACACAAAGGGTTTAGTATGTCGAAAATGTCGAAAAAACACAAAGGGGTTAGTATGTCGATAATGTCGAAAAAACACAAAGGGGTTAGTATGTCGTAAATGGCGAAAAAACACAAAGGGGTTAGTATGTCGAAAAATTAGAAAAAACACAAAGGGTTTAGTATGTCGAAAATGTCGAAAAAACACAAGGGGTTAGTATGTCGATAATGTCGAAAAAACACAAAGGGGTTAGTATGTCGAAAAAATAGAAAAAACACAAAGGGGTTAGTATGTCGATAATGTCGAAAAAACACAAAGGGGTTAGTATGTCGTAAATGGCGAAAAAACACAAAGGGGTTAGTATGTCGAAAAATTAGAAAAAACACAAAGGGGTTAGTATGTCGAAAATGTCGATAAAACACAAAGTTAGTATGTCAAAAATATCGAAAAAACACAAAGGGGTTAGTATGTCAAAAATTAGAAAAAACACAAAGGGGTTAGTATGTCGAAAAAATAGAAAAAACACAAAGGGGTTAGTATGTCGAAAATGTCGAAAAAACAAAAAGGGGTTAGTATGTCAAAAATTAGAAAAAACACAAAGGGGTTAGTATGTCGAAAATGTCGAAAAAACACAAAGGGGTTTGTATGTCGAAAATGGCGAAAAAACACAAAGGGGTTAGTATGTCAAAAATTAGAAAAAACACAAAGGGGTTAGTATGTCGAAAATGTCGAAAAAACACAAAGGGGTTTGTATGTCGAAAATGGCGAAAAAACACAAAGGGGTTAGTATGTCGATAATGTCGAAAAAACACAAAGGGGTTAGTATGTCGTAAATGGCGAAAAAACACAAAGGGGTTAGTATGTCGAAAAATTAGAAAAAACACAAAGGGTTTAGTATGTCGAAAATGTCGAAAAAACACAAGGGGTTAGTATGTCGATAATGTCGAAAAAACACAAAGGGGTTAGTATGTCGAAAACGGCGATAAAACACAAAGGGGTTAGTATGTCGTAAATGGCGAAAAAACACAAAGGGGTTAGTATGTCGAAAAATTAGAAAAAACACAAAGGGGTTAGTATGTCGTAAATGGCGAAAAAACACAAAGGGGTTAGTATGTCGAAAATGTCGATAAAACACAAAGTTAGTATGTCAAAAATATCGAAAAAACACAAAGGGGTTAGTATGTCGAAAATGTCGAAAAAACACAAAGGGGTTAGTATGACGTAAATGTCGAAAAAACACAAAGGGGTTAGTATGACGTAAATGTGGAAAAAACAAAGGGGTTAGTATGTCGAAAAATTAGAAAAAACACAAAGGGGTTAGTATGTCGAAAATGGCGAAAAAACACAAAGGGGTTAGTATGTCGAAAATGTCGAAAAAACAAAGGGGTTAGTATGTCAAAACTATCGAAAAAACACAAAGGGGTTAGTATGTCAAAAATTAGAAAAAACACAAAGGGGTTAGTATGTCGAAAATGTCGAAAAAACACAAAGGGGTTAGTATGTCGAAAATGTCGAAAAAACACAAAGGGGTTAGTATGACGTAAATGTTGAAAAAACACAAAGGGGTTAGTATGACGTAAATGTGGAAAAAACAAAGGGGTTAGTATGTCGAAAAATTAGAAAAAACACAAAGGGGTTAGTATGTCGAAAATGGCGAAAAAACACAAAGGGGTTAGTATGTCGAAAATGTCGAAAAAACACAAAGGGGTTAGTATGTCGAAAAAATAGAAAAAACACAAAGGGGTTAGTATGTCGATAATGTCGAAAAAACACAAAGGGGTTAGTATGTCGTAAATGGCGAAAAAACACAAAGGGGTTAGTATGTCGAAAAATTAGAAAAAACACAAAGGGGTTAGTATGTCGAAAATGTCGATAAAACACAAAGTTAGTATGTCAAAAATATCGAAAAAACACAAAGGGGTTAGTATGTCAAAAATTAGAAAAAACACAAAGGGGTTAGTATGTCGAAAATGTCGAAAAAACACAAAGGGGTTAGTATGACGTAAATGTCGAAAAAACACAAAGGGGTTAGTATGACGTAAATGTGGAAAAAACAAAGGGGTTAGTATGTCGAAAAATTAGAAAAAACACAAAGGGGTTAGTATGTCGAAAATGGCGAAAAAACACAAAGGGGTTAGTATGTCGAAAATGTCGAAAAAACAAAGGGGTTAGTATGTCAAAAATATCGAAAAAACACAAAGGGGTTAGTATGTCAAAAATTAGAAAAAACACAAAGGGGTTAGTATGTCGAAAAATTAGAAAAAACACAAAGGGGTTAGTATGTCGAAAATGGCGAAAAAACACAAAGGGGTTAGTATGTCGAAAATGTCGAAAAAACACAAAGGGGTTAGTATGTCAAAAATATCGAAAAAACACAAAGGGGTTAGTATGTCGAAAAAATAGAAAAAACACAAAGGGGTTAGTATGACGTAAATGTCGAAAAAACACAAAGGGGTTAGTATGTCGAAAATGTCGAAAAAACACAAAGGGGTTAGTATGACGTAAATGTCGAAAAAACACAAAGGGGTTAGTATGTCAAAAATATCGAAAAAACACAAAGGGGTTAGTATGTCGAAAAATTAGAAAAAACACAAAGGGGTTAGTATGTCAAAAATATCGAAAAAACACAAAGGGGTTAGTATGTGAAAAATTAGAAAAAACACAAAGGGGTTAGTATGTCGAAAATTAGAAAAAACACAAAGGGGTTAGTATGTCGAAAATGTCGAAAAAACACAAAGGGGTTAGTATGACGTAAATGTCAAAAAAACACAAAGGGGTTAGTATGTCGAAAATGTCGAAAAAACACAAAGGGGTTAGTATGTCGAAAATGTCGAAAAAACACAAAGGGGTTAGTATGTCGAAAACGGCGATAAAACACAAAGGGGTTAGTATGTCAAAAATATCGAAAAAACACAAAGGGGTTAGTATGTCGAAAAAATAGAAAAAACACAAAGGGGTTAGTATGTCAAAAATTAGAAAAAACACAAAGGGGTTAGTATGTCGAAAATTAGAAAAAACACAAAGGGGTTAGTATGTCGAAAATGTCGAAAAAACACAAAGGGGTTAGTATGTCGAAAATGTCGAAAAAACACAAAGGGGTTAGTATGTCGAAAAAATAGAAAAAACACAAAGGGGTTAGTATGTCAAAAATTAGAAAAAACACAAAGGGGTTAGTATGTCGAAAATTAGAAAAAACACAAAGGGGTTAGTATGTCGAAAATGTCGAAAAAACACAAAGGGGTTAGTATGTCGAAAATGTCGAAAAAACACAAAGGGGTTAGTATGTCGAAAAAATAGAAAAAACACAAAGGGGTTAGTATGTCAAAAATTAGAAAAAACACAAAGGGTTTAGTATGTCGAAAAAATAGAAAAAACACAAAGGGGTTAGTATGTCAAAAATTAGAAAAAACACAAAGGGTTTAGTATGTCGAAAATGGCGAAAAAACACAAAGGGGTTAGTATGTCGAAAATGTCGAAAAAACACAAAGGGGTTAGTATGTCAAAAATGTCTAAAAAACACAAAGGGGTTAGTATGTCGAAAAAACACAAAGGGGTTAGTACGTCGTAAATGTCGAAAAAACACAAAGGGGTTAGTATGTCGAAAATGTCGAAAAAACACAAAGGGGTTAGTATGTCGAAAAATTAGAAAAAACACAAAAGGGTTAGTATGTCGAAAAATTAGAAAAAACACAAAGGGGTTAGTATGTCGAAAAATTAGAAAAAACACAAAGGGGTTAGTATGTCAAAAATTAGAAAAAACAAAGGGGTTAGTATGTCGAAAATGGCGAAAAAACACAAAGGGGTTAGTATGTCGAAAATGGCGAAAAAACACAAAGGGGTTAGTATGTCGAAAATGTCGAAAAAACACAAAGGGGTTAGTATGACGTAAATGTCGAAAAAACACAAAGGGGTTAGTATGTCGAAAAATTAGAAAAAACACAAAGGGGTTAGTATGTCAAAAATTAGAAAAAAACACAAAGGGGTTAGTATGTCAAAAATATCGAAAAAACACAAAGGGGTTAGTATGTCGAAAATGGCGAAAAAACACAAAGGGGTTAGTATGTCGAAAACGGCGATAAAACACAAAGGGGTTAGTATGTCAAAAATATCGAAAAAACACAAAGGGGTTAGTATGTCGAAAATGGCGAAAAAACACAAAGGGGTTAGTATGTCGAAAAATTAGAAAAAACACAAAGGGGTTACTATGTCGAAAATTAGAAAAAAACACAAAGGGGTTAGTATGTCGAAAATGTCGAAAAAACACAAAGGGGTTAGTATGACGTAAATGTCGAAAAAACACAAAGGGGTTAGTATGTCGAAAAATTAGAAAAAACACAAAGGGGTTAGTATGTCGAAAATGGCGAAAAAACACAAAGGGGTTAGTATGTCAAAAAAATAGAAAAAACACAAAGGGGTTAGTATGTCAAAAATTAGAAAAAACACAAAGGGGTTAGTATGTCGAAAATGGCGAAAAAACACAAAGGGGTTAGTATGTCGAAAATGTCGAAAAAACACAAAGGGGTTAGTATGTCGTAAATGGCGAAAAAACACAAAGGGGTTAGTATGTCGAAAACGGCGATAAAACACAAATGGGTTAGTATGTCAAAAATATCGAAAAAACACAAAGGGGTTAGTATGTCGAAAAAATAGAAAAAACACAAAGGGGTTAGTATGTCAAAAATGTCGAAAAAACACAAAGGGGTTAGTATGTCGAAAATGTCGAAAAAACACAAAGGGGTTAGTATGTCGAAAACGGCGATAAAACACAAAGGGGTTAGTATGTCAAAAATATCGAAAAAACACAAAGGGGTTAGTATGTCGAAAAAAAAGAAAAAACACAAAGGGGTTAGTATGTCAAAAATTAGAAAAAACACAAAGGGTTTAGTATGTCGAAAATGGCGAAAAAACACAAAGGGGTTAGTATGTCGAAAATGTCGAAAAAACACAAAGGGGTTAGTATGACGTAAATGTCGAAAAAACACAAAGGGGTTAGTATGTCGAAAAATTAGAAAAAACACAAAGGGGTTAGTATGTCAAAAAATTAGAAAAAACACAAAGGGTTTAGTATGTCGAAAATGTCGAAAAAACACAAAGGGGTTAGTATGTCAAAAATGTCGAAAAAACACAAAGGGGTTAGTATGTCGAAAAAATAGAAAAAACACAAAGGGGTTCGTATGTCGAAAACGGCAATAAAACACAAAGGGGTTAGTATGTCAAAAATATCGAAAAAACACAAAGGGGTTAGTATGTCGAAAAAATAGAACAAACACAAAGGGGTTAGTATGGCGAAAATGGCGAAAAAACTCAAAGGGGTTAGTATGTCGATAATGTCGAAAAAACACAAAGGGGTTAGTATGTCGTAAATGGCGAAAAAACACAAAGGGGTTAGTATGTCGAAAATGTTGAAAAAACACAAAGGGGTTAGTATGTCAAAAATGTCGAAAAAACACAAAGGGGTTAGTATGTCAAAAATGTCGAAAAAACACAAAGGGGTTAGTATGTCGAAAAAAATAGAAAAAACAAAAAGGGGTTAGTATGGCGAAAATGGCGAAAAAACACAAAGGGGTTAGTATGTCGAAAAAATAGAAAAAACACAAAGGGGTTCGTATGTCGAAAACGGCGATAAAACACAAAGGGGTTAGTATGTCAAAAATATCGAAAAAACACAAAGGGGTTAGTATGTCGAAAAAATAGAAAAAACACAAAGGGGTTAGTATGGCGAAAATGGCGAAAAAACACAAAGGGGTTAGTATGTCGAAAAATTAGAAAAAACACAAAGGGTTTAGTATGTCGAAAATGTCGAAAAAACACAAAGGGGTTAGTATGTCGAAAATGTCGAAAAAACACAAAGGGGTTAGTATGTCGAAAAATTAGAAAAAACACAAAGGGTTTAGTATGTCGAAAATGTCGAAAAAACACAAAGGGGTTAGTATGTCGAAAATGTCGAAAAAACACAAAGGGGTTAGTATGTCAAAAATGTCGAAAAAACACAAAGGGGTTAGTATGTCGTAAATGTCGAAAAAACACAAAGGGGTTAGTATGTCAAAAATTAGAAAAAACACAAAGGGGTTAGTATGTCGAAAAAATAGAAAAAACACAAAGGGGTTAGTATGTCGAAAATGTCGAAAAAACACAAAGGGGTTAGTATGTCAAAAATATCGAAAAAACACAAAGGGGTTAGTATGTCAAAAATTAGAAAAAACACAAAGGGGTTAGTATGTCGAAAAAATAGAAAAAACACAAAGGGGTTAGTATGTCGAAAATGTCGAAAAAACACAAAGGGGTTAGTATGTCGAAAAATTAGAAAAAACACAAAGGGGTTAGTATGTCGAAAAATTAGAAAAAACACAAAGGGGTTAGTAAGTCGAAAATGTCGAAAAAACACAAAGGGGTTAGTATGTCGAAAATGTCGAAAAAACACAAAGGGGTTAGTATAACGAAAATGTCGAAAAAACACAAAGGGGTTAGTATGTCGTAAATGTCGAAAAAACACAAAGGGGTAAGTATGTCGAAAAATTAGAAAAAACACAAAGGGGTTAGTATGTCGAAAATGTCGAAAAAACACAAAGGGGTTAGTATGTCGTAAAAATAGAAAAAACACAAAGGGTTTAGTATGTCGAAAATGTCGAAAAAACACAAAGGGGTTAGTATGTCGTAAATGTCGAAAAAACTCAAAGGGGTTAGTATGTCGAAAATGTCGAAAAAACACAAAGGGGTTAGTATGTTGAAAATGTCGAAAAAACACAAAGGGGTTAGTATGTCGTAAATGTCGAAAAAACACAAAGGGGTTAGTATGTCGAAAACGGCGATAAAACACAAAGGGGTTAGTATGTCGAAAAATTAGAAAAAACACAAAGGGGTTAGTATGTCGAAAATGTCGAAAAAAAGCAAAGGGGTTAGTATGTCGAAAATGTCGAAAAAACACAAAGGGGTTAGTATGTCGTAAATGTCGAAAAAACACAAAGGGGTTAGTATGTCGAAAAATTAGAAAAAACACAAAGGGGTTAGTATGTCGAAAATGTCGAAAAAACACAAAGGGATTAGTATGTCGTAAAAATAGAAAAAACACAAAGGGGTTAGTATGTCGAAAATGTCGAAAAAACACAAAGGGGTTAGTATGTTGAAAAAATAGAAAAAACACAAAGGGGTTAGTATGTCGAAAATGGCGAAAAAACACAAATGGGTTAGTATGTCGAAAAAATAGAAAAAACACAAAGGGGTTCGTATGTCGAAAACGGCGATAAAACACAAAGGGGTTAGTATGTCAAAAATATCGAAAAAACACAAAGGGGTTAGTATGTCGAAAAAATAGAAAAAACACAAAGGGGTTAGTATGTCAAAAATTTGAAAAAACACAAAGGGTTTAGTATGTCGATAATGTCGAAAAAACACAAAGGGGTTAGTATGTCGTAAATGGCGAAAAAACACAAAGGGGTTAGTATGTCGAAAAATTAGAAAAAACACAAAGGGTTTAGTATGTCGAAAATGTCGAAAAAACACAAGGGGTTAGTATGTCGATAATGTCGAAAAAACACAAAGGGGTTAGTATGTCGTAAATGGCGAAAAAACACAAAGGGGTTAGTATGTCGAAAAATTAGAAAAAACACAAAGAGGTTAGTATGTCGAAAATGTCGATAAAACACAAAGTTAGTATGTCAAAAATATGGAAAAAACACAAAGGGGTTAGTATGTCAAAAATTAGAAAAAACACAAAGGGGTTAGTATGTCGAAAAAATAGAAAAAACACAAAGAGGTTAGTATGTCGAAAATGTCGAAAAAACACAAAGGGGTTAGTATGTCGAAAAATTAGAAAAAACACAAAGGGTTTAGTATGTCGAAAATGTCGAAAAAACACAAAGGGGTTAGTATGTCGTAAAAATAGAAAAAACACAAAGGGGTTAGTATGTCGAAAATAACGAAAAAACACAAAGGGGTTAGTATGTCGTAAATGGCGAAAAAACACAAAGGGGTTAGTATGTCGAAAATGTCGAAAAAACACAAAGGGGTTAGTATGTCAAAAATGTCGAAAAAACACAAAGGGGTTTGTATGTCGAAAATAACGAAAAAACACAAAGGGGTTAGTATGTCGTAAATGGCGAAAAAACACAAAGGGGTTAGTATGTCGAAAATGTCGAAAAAATACAAAGGGGTTAGTATGTCAAAAATGTCGAAAAAACACAAAGGGGTTAGTATGTCAAAAATGTCGAAAAAACACAAAGGGGTTAGTATGTCGTAAATGTCGAAAAAACACAAAGGGGTTAGTATGTCGAAAATGTCGAAAAAACACAAAGGGGTTAGTATGTCGAAAATGTCGAAAAAACACAAATGGGTTTGTATGTCGAAAATGGCGAAAAAACACAAAGGGGTTAGTATGTCAAAAATTAGAAAAAACACAAAGGGGTTAGTATGTCGAAAATGTCGAAAAAACACAAAGGGGTTTGTATGTCGAAAATGGCGAAAAAACACAAAGGGGTTAGTATGTCGTAAAAATAGAAAAAACACAAAGGGGTTAGTATGTCAAAAATTAGAAAAAACACAAAGGGGTTAGTATGTCGTAAAAATAGAAAAAACACAAAGGGGTTAGTATGTCAAAAATTAGAAAAAACACAAAGGGGTTAGTATGTCGAAAATGTCGAAAAAACACAAAGGGGTTAGTATGTCGAAAATGTCGAAAAAACACAAAGGGGTTAGTATGTCGAAAACGGCGATAAAACACAAAGGGGTTAGTATGTCAAAAATATCAAAAAAACACAAAGGGGTTAGTATGTTGAAAAAATAGAAAAAACACAAAGGGGTTAGTATGTCGAAAATGTCGAAAAAACACAAAGGGGTTAGTATGTCGAAAAATTAGAAAAAACACAAAGGGGTTAGTATGTCGAAAATGTCAAAAAAACACAAAGGGGTTAATATGTCGTAATAGTCGAAAAAACACAATGGGTTAGTAAGTCGAAAATGTCGATAAAACACAAAGGGGTTATTATGTCAAAAATATCGAAAAAACACAAAGGGGTTAGTATGTCGAAAATGTCGAAAAAACACAAAGGGGTTAGTATGTCAAAAATTAGAAAAAACACAAAGGGGTTAGTATGTCGAAAAAATAGAAAAAACACAAAGGGGTTAGTATGTCGAAAATATCGAAAAAACACAAAGGGGTTAGTATGTCGAAAATGTCGAAAAAACACAAAGGGGTTAGTATGTCGTAATAGTCGAAAAAACACAAAGGGGTTAGTATGTCAAAAATTTAAAAAAAACACAAAGGGGTTAGTATGTCGAAAATGGCGAAAAAACACAAAGGGGTTAGTATGTCGTAAATGTCGAAAAAACACAAAGGGGTTGGTATGTCGAAAATGTCGAAAAAACACAAAGGGGTTAGTATGTCGAAAATGTCGAAAAAACACAAAAGGGGGTTAGTATGTCGTAAATGTCGAAAAAACACAAAAGGGGGTTAGTATGTCGTAAATGTCGAAAAAACACAAAAGGGGGTTAGTATGTCGTAAATGTCTAAAAAACACAAAGGGGTTGGTATGTCGAAAATGTCGAAAAAACACAAAGGGGTTAGTATGTCCAAAATGTCGAAAAAACACAAAGGGGTTAGTATGTTGAAAATGGCGAAAAAACACAAAGGGGTTAGTATGTCGAAAAAATAGAAAAAACACAAAGGGGTTAGTATGGCGAAAATGGCGAAAAAACACAAAGGGGTTAGTATGTCGAAAAAATAGAAAAAACACAAAGGGGTTCGTATGTCGAAAACGGCGATAAAACACAAAGGGGTTAGTATGTCAAAAATATCGAAAAAACACAAAGGGGTTCGTATGTCGAAAACGGCGATAAAACACAAAGGGGTTAGTATGTCAAAAATATCGAAAAAACACAAAGGGGTTAGTATGACGTAAATGTCGAAAAAACACAAAGGGGTTAGTATGTCGAAAATGTCGAAAAAACACAAAGGGGTTAGTATGACGTAAATGTCGAAAAAACACAAAGGGGTTAGTATGTCCAAAATGTCGAAAAAACACAAAGGGGTTAGTATGTCGAAAAAATAGAAAAAACACAAAGGGGTTAGTATGTCAAAAATTAGAAAAAACACAAAGGGGTTAGTATGTCGAAAATTAGAAAAAACACAAAGGGGTTAGTATGTCGAAAATGTCGAAAAAACACAAAGGGGTTAGTATGTCGAAAATGTCGAAAAAACACAAAGGGGTTAGTATGTCGAAAAAATAGAAAAAACACAAAGGGGTTAGTATGTCAAAAATTAGAAAAAACACAAAGGGGTTAGTATGTCGAAAATTAGAAAAAACACAAAGGGGTTAGTATGTCGAAAATGTCGAAAAAACACAAAGGGGTTAGTATGTCGAAAATGTCGAAAAAACACAAAGGGGTTAGTATGTCGAAAAAATAGAAAAAACACAAAGGGGTTAGTATGTCAAAAATTAGAAAAAACACAAAGGGTTTAGTATGTCGAAAAAATAGAAAAAACACAAAGGGGTTAGTATGTCAAAAATTAGAAAAAACACAAAGGGTTTAGTATGTCGAAAATGGCGAAAAAACACAAAGGGGTTAGTATGTCGAAAATGTCGAAAAAACACAAAGGGGTTAGTATGTCAAAAATGTCTAAAAAACACAAAGGGGTTAGTATGTCGAAAAAACACAAAGGGGTTAGTATGTCGTAAATGTCGAAAAAACACAAAGGGGTTAGTATGTCGAAAATGTCGAAAAAACACAAAGGGGTTAGTATGTCGAAAAATTAGAAAAAACACAAAAGGGTTAGTATGTCGAAAAATTAGAAAAAACACAAAGGGGTTAGTATGTCGAAAAATTAGAAAAAACACAAAGGGGTTAGTATGTCAAAAATTAGAAAAAACAAAGGGGTTAGTATGTCGAAAATGGCGAAAAAACACAAAGGGGTTAGTATGTCGAAAATGGCGAAAAAACACAAAGGGGTTAGTATGACGTAAATTTCGAAAAAACACAAAGGGGTTAGTATGTCGAAAAATTAGAAAAAACACAAAGGGGTTAGTATGTCAAAAATTAGAAAAAAACACAAAGGGGTTAGTATGTCAAAAATATCGAAAAAACACAAAGGGGTTAGTATGTCGAAAACGGCGAAAAAACACAAAGGGGTTAGTATGTCGAAAACGGCGATAAAACACAAAGGGGTTACTATGTCGAAAAATTAGAAAAAACACAAAGGGGTTAGTATGTCGAAAATGGCGAAAAAACACAAAGGGGTTAGTATGTCAAAAAAATAGAAAAAACACAAAGGGGTTAGTATGTCAAAAATTAGAAAAAACACAAAGGGGTTAGTATGTCAAAAATTAGAAAAAAACACAAAGGGGTTAGTATGTCAAAAATATCGAAAAAACACAAAGGGGTTAGTATGTCGAAAATGGCGAAAAAACACAAAGGGGTTAGTATGTCGAAAACGGCGATAAAACACAAAGGGGTTAGTATGTCAAAAATATCGAAAAAACACAAAGGGGTTAGTATGTCGAAAATGGCGAAAAAACACAAAGGGGTTAGTATGTCGAAAAATTAGAAAAAACACAAAGGGGTTACTATGTCGAAAATTAGAAAAAAACACAAAGGGGTTAGTATGTCGAAAATGTCGAAAAAACACAAAGGGGTTAGTATGACGTAAATGTCGAAAAAACACAAAGGGGTTAGTATGTCGAAAAATTAGAAAAAACACAAAGGGGTTAGTATGTCGAAAATGGCGAAAAAACACAAAGGGGTTAGTATGTCAAAAAAATAGAAAAAACACAAAGGGGTTAGTATGTCAAAAATTAGAAAAAACACAAAGGGGTTAGTATGTCGAAAATGGCGAAAAAACACAAAGGGGTTAGTATGTCGAAAATGTCGAAAAAACACAAAGGGGTTAGTATGTCGTAAATGGCGAAAAAACACAAAGGGGTTAGTATGTCGAAAACGGCGATAAAACACAAATGGGTTAGTATGTCAAAAATATCGAAAAAACACAAAGGGGTTAGTATGTCGAAAAAATAGAAAAAACACAAAGGGGTTAGTATGTCAAAAATGTCGAAAAAACACAAAGGGGTTAGTATGTCGAAAATGTCGAAAAAACACAAAGGGGTTGGTATGACGTAAATGTCGAAAAAACAAAGGGGTTAGTATGTCGAAAAATTTGAAAAAACACAAAGGGGTTAGTATGTCGAAAATGGCGAAAAAACACAAAGGGGTTAGTATGTCGAAAATGTCGAAAAAACAAAGGGGTTAGTATGTCAAAAATATCGAAAAAACACAAAGGGGTTAGTATGTCAAAAATTAGAAAAAACACAAAGGGGTTAGTATGTCGAAAATGTCGAAAAAACACAAAGGGGTTAGTATGACGTAAATGTCGAAAAAACACAAAGGGGTTAGTATGTCGAAAAATTAGAAAAAACACAAAGGGGTTAGTATGTCGAAAATGGCGAAAAAACACAAAGGGGTTAGTATGACGTAAATGTCGAAAAAACACAAAGGGGTTAGTATGTCGAAAATGTCGAAAAAACACAAAGGGGTTAGTATGTCGAAAATGTCGAAAAAACACAAAGGGGTTAGTATGTCGAAAATGTCGAAAAAACACAAAGGGGTTAGTATGTCGAAAACGGCGATAAAACACAAAGGGGTTAGTATGTCAAAAATATCGAAAAAACACAAAGGGGTTAGTATGTCGAAAAAATAGAAAAAACACAAAGGGTTTAGTATGTCGAAAATGGCGAAAAAACACAAAGGGGTTAGTATGACGTAAATGTGGAAAAAACAAAGGGGTTAGTATGTCGAAAATGTCGAAAAAACACAAAGGGGTTAGTATGACGTAAATGTGGAAAAAACAAAGGGGTTAGTATGTCGAAAAATTAGAAAAAACACAAAGGGGTTAGTATGTCGAAAATGGCGAAAAAACACAAAGGGGTTAGTATGTCGAAAATGTCGAAAACACAAAGGGGTTAGTATGTCGAAAAATTAGAAAAAACACAAAGGGGTTACTATGTCGAAAATTAGAAAAAAACACAAAGGGGTTAGTATGTCGAAAATGTCGAAAAAACACAAAGGGGTTAGTATGACGTAAATGTCGAAAAAACACAAAGGGGTTAGTATGTCGAAAAATTAGAAAAAACACAAAGGGGTTAGTATGTCGAAAATGGCGAAAAAACACAAAGGGGTTAGTATGTCGAAAATGTCGAAAACACAAAGGGGTTAGTATGTCGAAAAATTAGAAAAAACACAAAGGGGTTACTATGTCGAAAATTAGAAAAAAACACAAAGGGGTTAGTATGTCGAAAATGTCGAAAAAACACAAAGGGGTTAGTATGTCGAAAATGTCGAAAAAACACAAAGGGGTTAGTATGTCAAAAATGTCGAAAAAACACAAAGGGGTTTGTATGTCGAAAATAACGAAAAAACACAAAGGGGTTAGTATGTCGAAAATGGCGAAAAAACACAAAGGGGTTAGTATGTCGAAAAAATAGAAAAAACAAAAAGGGGTTAGTATGGCGAAAATGGCGAAAAAACAAAAAGGGGTTAGTATGTCAAAAATATCGAAAAAACACAAAGGGGTTAGTATGTCGAAAAAATAGATAAAACACAAATAGGTTAGTATGTCAAAAATGTCGAAAAAACACAAAGGGGTTAGTATGTCGTAAATGTCGAAAAAACACAAAGGGGTTAGTATGTCGAAAAATTAGAAAAAACACAAATAGGTTAGTATGTCAAAAATATCGAAAAAACACAAAGGGGTTAGTATGTCGAAAAATTAGAAAAAACACAAAGGGGTTAGTATGTCGAAAAATTAGAAAAAACACAAAGGGGTTAGTAAGTCGAAAATGTCGAAAAAACACAAAGGGGTTAGTATGTCGAAAATGTCGAAAAAACACAAAGGGGTTAGTATAACGAAAATGTCGAAAAAACACAAAGGGGTTAGTATGTCGTAAATGTCGAAAAAACACAAAGGGGTAAGTATGTCGAAAAATTAGAAAAAACACAAAGGGGTTAGTATGTCGAAAATGTCGAAAAAACACAAAGGGGTTAGTATGTCGTAAAAATAGAAAAAACACAAAGGGGTTAGTAAGTCGTAAATGTCGAAAAAACTCAAAGGGGTTAGTATGTCGAAAATGTCGAAAAAACACAAAGGGGTTAGTATGTCGAAAATGTCGAAAAAACACAAAGGGGTTAGTATGTCGTAAATGTCGAAAAAACACAAAGGGGTTAGTATGTCGAAAACGGCGATAAAACACAAAGGGGTTAGTTTGTCGAAAAATTAGAAAAAACACAAAGGGGTTAGTATGTCGAAAATGTCGAAAAAACACAAAGGGGTTAGTATGTCAAAAATGTCGAAAAAACACAAAGGGGTTAGTATGTCGTAAATGTCGAAAAAACACAAAGGGGTTAGTATGTCGAAAAATTAGAAAAAACACAAATAGGTTAGTATGTCAAAAATATCGAAAAAACACAAAGGGGTTAGTATGTCGAAAAATTAGAAAAAACACAAAGGGGTTAGTATGTCGAAAAATTAGAAAAAACACAAAGGGGTTAGTAAGTCGAAAATGTCGAAAAAACACAAAGGGGTTAGTATGTCGAAAATGTCGAAAAAACACAAAGGGGTTAGTATAACGAAAATGTCGAAAAAACACAAAGGGGTTAGTATGTCGTAAATGTCGAAAAAACACAAAGGGGTAAGTATGTCGAAAAATTAGAAAAAACACAAAGGGGTTAGTATGTCGAAAATGTCGAAAAAACACAAAGGGGTTAGTATGTCGTAAAAATAGAAAAAACACAAAGGGGTTAGTAAGTCGTAAATGTCGAAAAAACTCAAAGGGGTTAGTATGTCGAAAATGTCGAAAAAACACAAAGGGGTTAGTATGTCGAAAATGTAGAAAAAACACAAAGGGGTTAGTATGTCGTAAATGTCGAAAAAACACAAAGGGGTTAGTATGTCGAAAACGGCGATAAAACACAAAGGGGTTAGTATGTCGAAAAATTAGAAAAAACACAAAGGGGTTAGTATGTCGAAAATGTCGAAAAAAAGCAAAGGGGTTAGTATGTCGAAAATGTCGAAAAAACACAAAGGGGTTAGTATGTCGTAAATGTCGAAAAAACACAAAGGGGTTAGTATGTCGAAAAATTAGAAAAAACACAAAGGGGTTAGTATGTCGAGAATGGCGAAAAAACACAAAGGGGTTTGTATGTCGAAAATGGCGAAAAAACACAAAGGGATTAGTATGTCGTAAAAATAGAAAAAACACAAAGGGGTTAGTATGTCGAAAATGTCGAAAAAACACAAAGGGGTTAGTATGTCGAAAATGTCGAAAAAACACAAAGGGGTTAGTATGTTGAAAAAATAGAAAAAACACAAAGGGGTTAGTATGTCGAAAATGGCGAAAAAACACAAATGGGTTGGTATGTCGAAAAAATAGAAAAAACACAAAGGGGTTCGTATGTCGAAAACGGCGATAAAACACAAAGGGTTAGTATGTCGAAAAAATAGAAAAAACACAAAGGGGTTAGTATGTCAAAAATTAGAAAAAACACAAAGGGGTTAGTATGTCGATAATGTCGAAAAAACACAAAGGGGTTAGTATGTCGTAAATGGCGAAAAAACACAAAGGGGTTAGTATGTCGAAAAATTAGAAAAAACACAAAGGGTTTAGTATGTCGAAAATGTCGAAAAAACACAAGGGGTTAGTATGTCGATAATGTCGAAAAAACACAAAGGGGTTAGTATGTCGTAAATGGCGAAAAAACACAAAGGGGTTAGTATGTCGAAAAATTAGAAAAAACACAAAGGGGTTAGTATGTCGAAAATGTCGATAAAACACAAAGTTAGTATGTCAAAAATATCGAAAAAACACAAAGGGGTTAGTATGTCGAAAAAATAGAAAAAACACAAAGGGGTTAGTATGTCGAAAATGTCGAAAAAACACAAAGGGGTTAGTATGTCGAAAAATTAGAAAAAACACAAAGGGTTTAGTATGTCGAAAATGTCGAAAAAACACAAAGGGGTTAGTATGTCGTAATAGTCGAAAAAACACAATGGGTTAGTAAGTCGAAAATGTCGATAAAACACAAAGGGGTTATTATGTCAAAAATATCGAAAAAACACAAAGGGGTTAGTATGTCGTAAATGGTGAAAAAACACAAAGGGGTAGTATGTCGAAAAATTAGAAAAAACACAAAGGGTTTAGTATGTCGAAAATGTCGAAAAAACACAAAGGGGTTAGTATGTCAAAAATGTCGAAAAAACACAAAGGGGTTTGTATGTCGAAAATAACGAAAAAACACAAAGGGGTTAGTATGTCGTAAATGGCGAAAAAACACAAAGGGGTTAGTATGTCGAAAATGTCGAAAAAACACAAAGGGGTTGGTATGTCAAAAATGTCGAAAAAACACAAAGGGGTTAGTATGTCAAAAATGTCGAAAAAACACAAAGGGGTTAGTATGTCGAAAACGGCGATAAAACACAAAGGGGTTAGTATGTCAAAAATATCGAAAAAACACAAAGGGGTTTGTATGTCGAAAATAACGAAAAAACACAAAGGGGTTAGTATGTCGTAAAAATAGAAAAAACACAAAGGGGTTAGTATGTCAAAAATTAGAAAAAACACAAAGGGGTTTGTATGTCGAAAATGGCGAAAAAACACAAAGGGGTTAGTATGTCGTAAAAATAGAAAAAACACAAAGGGGTTAGTATGTCAAAAATTAGAAAAAACACAAAGGGGTTAGTATGTCGTAAAAATAGAAAAAACACAAAGGGGTTAGTATGTCAAAAATTAGAAAAAACACAAAGGGGTTAGTATGTCGAAAATGTCGAAAAAACACAAAGGGGTTAGTATGTCGAAAATGTCGAAAAAACACAAAGGGGTTAGTATGTCGAAAACGGCGATAAAACACAAAGGGGTTAGTATGTCAAAAATATCAAAAAAACACAAAGGGGTTAGTATGTTGAAAAAATAGAAAAAACACAAAGGGGTTAGTATGTCGAAAATGTCGAAAAAACACAAAGGGGTTAGTATGTCGAAAAATTAGAAAAAACACAAAGGGGTTAGTATGTCGAAAATGTCAAAAAAACACAAAGGGGTTAGTATGTCGAAAATGTCGAA
This sequence comes from Urocampus carinirostris, assembly GCF_059441175.1. NCBI lineage: Eukaryota > Metazoa > Chordata > Actinopteri > Syngnathiformes > Syngnathidae > Urocampus > Urocampus carinirostris. Next base: position 2,719,618 of record NC_142364.1, read on the forward strand.
AAAACACAATGGGTTAGTAAGTCGAAAATGTCGATAAAACACAAAGGGGTTATTATGTCAAAAATATCGAAAAAACACAAAGGGGTTAGTATGTCGAAAATGTCGAAAAAACACAAAGGGGTTAGTATGTCGAAAATTAGAAAAAACACAAAGGGGTTAGTATGTCGAAAAAATAGAAAAAACACAAAGGGGTTAGTATGTCGAAAATGGCGAAAAAACACAAAGGGGTTAGTATGTCGTAAATGTCGAAAAAACACAAAGGGGTTGGTATGTCGAAAATGTCGAAAAAACACAAAGGGGTTAGTATGTCGAAAATGTCGAAAAAACACAAAAGGGGGTTAGTATGTCGTAAATGTCGAAAAAACACAAAAGGGGGTTAGTATGTCGTAAATGTCTAAAAAACACAAAGGGGTTGGTATGTCGAAAATGTCGAAAAAACACAAAGGGGTTAGTATGTCGAAAATGTCGAAAAAACACAAAAGGGGGTTAGTATGTCGAAAAAATAGAAAAAACACAAAGGGGTTAGTATGGCGAAAATGTCGAAAAAACACAAAGGGTTTAGTATGTCGAAAATGTCGAAAAAACACAAAGGGGTTAGTATGTCGAAAACGTCGAAAAAACACAAAGGGGTTAGTATGTCGAAAATGTCGAAAAAACACAAAAGGGGGTTAGTATGTCGAAAAAATAGAAAAAACACAAAGGGGTTAGTATGGCGAAAATGTCGAAAAAACACAAAGGGGTTAGTATGTCGTAAATGTCGAAAAAACACAAAGGGGTTAGTATGTCGAAAAAATAGAAAAAACACAAAGGGGTTCGTATGTCGAAAACGGCGATAAAACACAAAGGGGTTAGTATGTCAAAAATATCGAAAAAACACAAAGGGGTTCGTATGTCGAAAACGGCGATAAAACACAAAGGGGTTAGTATGTCAAAAATATCGAAAAAACACAAAGGGGTTAGTATGTCGAAAAAATAGAAAAAACACAAAGGGGATAGTATGGCGAAAATGGCGAAAAAACACAAAGGGGTTAGTATGTCGATAATGTCGAAAAAACACAAAGGGGTTAGTATGTCGTAAATGGCGAAAAAACACAAAGGGGTTAGTATGTCGTAAATGGCGAAAAAACACAAAGGGGTTAGTATGTCGAAAAATTAGAAAAAACACAAAGGGTTTAGTATGTCGAAAATGTCGAAAAAACACAAAGGGTTTAGTATGTCGAAAATGTCGAAAAAACACAAAGGGGTTAGTATGTCGAAAACGTCGAAAAAACACAAAGGGGTTAGTATGTCAAAAATGTCGAAAAAACACAAAGGGGTTAGTATGTCGTAAATGTCGAAAAAACACAAAGGGGTTAGTTTGTCGAAAAATTAGAAAAAACACAAAGGAGTTAGTATGTCGAAAATGGCGAAAAAACACAAAGGGGTTAGTATGTCGTAAAAATAGAAAAAACACAAAGGGGTTAGTATGTCGAAAATGTCGAAAAAACACAAAGGGGTTAGTATGTCGAAAACGGCGATAAAACACAAAGGGGTTAGTATGTCGAAAAATTAGAAAAAACACAAAGGGGTTAGTATGTCAAAAATATCAAAAAAACACAAAGGGGTTAGTATGTTGAAAAAATAGAAAAAACACAAAGGGGTTAGTAAGTCGAAAATGTCGAAAAAACACAAAGGGGTTAGTATGTCGAAAATGTCGAAAAAACACAAAGGGGTTAGTATAACGAAAATGTCGAAAAAACACAAAGGGGTTAGTATGTCGTAAATGTCGAAAAAACACAAAGGGGTAAGTATGTCGAAAAATTAGAAAAAACACAAAGGGGTTAGTATGTCGAAAATGTCAAAAAAACACAAAGGGGTTAGTATAACGAAAATGTCGAAAAAACACAAAGGGGTTAGTATGTCGAAAATGTCGAAAAAACACAAAGGGGTTAGTATGTCGAAAAATTAGAAAAAACACAAAGGGGTTAGTATGTCGAAAATGTCAAAAAAACACAAAGGGGTTAGTATGTCGTAATAGTCGAAAAAACACAATGGGTTAGTAAGTCGAAAATGTCGATAAAACACAAAGGGGTTATTATGTCAAAAATATCGAAAAAACACAAAGGGGTTAGTATGTCGAAAATGTCGAAAAAACACAAAGGGGTTAGTATGTCAAAAATTAGAAAAAACACAAAGGGGTTAGTATGTCGAAAAAATAGAAAAAACAAAAAGGGGTTAGTATGTCGAAAATATCGAAAAAACACAAAGGGGTTAGTATGTCGAAAATGTCGAAAAAACACAAAGGGGTTAGTATGTCGTAATAGTCGAAAAAACACAAAGGGGTTAGTATGTCAAAAATTTAAAAAAAACACAAAGGGGTTAGTATGTCGAAAATGGCGAAAAAACACAAAGGGGTTAGTATGTCGTAAATGTCGAAAAAACACAAAGGGGTTGGTATGTCGAAAATGTCGAAAAAACACAAAGGGGTTAGTATGTCGAAAATGTCGAAAAAACACAAAAGGGGGTTAGTATGTCGTAAATGTCGAAAAAACACAAAAGGGGGTTAGTATGTCGTAAATGTCTAAAAAACACAAAGGGGTTGGTATGTCGAAAATGTCGAAAAAACACAAAGGGGTTAGTATGTCGAAAATGTCGAAAAAACACAAAAGGGGGTTAGTATGTCGTAAATGTCGAAAAAACACAAAGGGGTTAGTATGTCCAAAATGTCGAAAAAACACAAAGGGGTTAGTATGTTGAAAATGGCGAAAAAACACAAAGGGGTTAGTATGTCGAAAAAATAGAAAAAAACACAAAGGGGTTAGTATGTCGAAAACGGCGATAAAACACAAAGGGGTTAGTATGTCAAAAATATCGAAAAAACACAAAGGGGTTAGTATGTCGAAAAAATAGAAAAAACACAAAGGGGTTAGTATGTCGAAAAATTAGAAAAAACACAAAGGGGTTAGTATGTCAAAAATTAGAAAAAACACAAAGGGGTTAGTATGTCGAAAATTAGAAAAAACACAAAGGGGTTAGTATGTCGAAAATGTCGAAAAAACACAAAGGGGTTAGTATGTCGAAAATGTCGAAAAAACACAAAGGGGTTAGTATGTCGAAAAAATAGAAAAAACACAAAGGGGTTAGTATGTCAAAAATTAGAAAAAACACAAAGGGTTTAGTATGTCGAAAAAATAGAAAAAACACAAAGGGGTTAGTATGTCGAAAATGTCGAAAAAACACAAAGGGGTTAGTATGTCAAAAATTAGAAAAAACACAAAGGGTTTAGTATGTCGAAAATGGCGAAAAAACACAAAGGGGTTAGTATGTCGAAAATGTCGAAAAAACACAAAGGGGTTAGTATGTCAAAAATGTCTAAAAAACACAAAGGGGTTAGTATGTCGAAAAAACACAAAGGGGTTAGTATGTCGTAAATGTCGAAAAAACACAAAGGGGTTAGTATGTCGAAAATGTCGAAAAAACACAAAGGGGTTAGTATGTCGAAAAATTAGAAAAAACACAAAAGGGTTAGTATGTCGAAAAATTAGAAAAAACACAAAGGGGTTAGTATGTCGAAAAATTAGAAAAAACACAAAGGGGTTAGTATGTCAAAAATTAGAAAAAACAAAGGGGTTAGTATGTCGAAAATGGCGAAAAAACACAAAGGGGTTAGTATGTCGAAAATGGCGAAAAAACACAAAGGGGTTAGTATGTCGAAAATGTCGAAAAAACACAAAGGGGTTAGTATGACGTAAATGTCGAAAAAACACAAAGGGGTTAGTATGTCGAAAAATTAGAAAAAACACAAAGGGGTTAGTATGTCAAAAATTAGAAAAAAACACAAAGGGGTTAGTATGTCAAAAATATCGAAAAAACACAAAGGGGTTAGTATGTCGAAAATGGCGAAAAAACACAAAGGGGTTAGTATGTCGAAAACGGCGATAAAACACAAAGGGGTTAGTATGTCAAAAATATCGAAAAAACACAAAGGGGTTAGTATGTCGAAAATGGCGAAAAAACACAAAGGGGTTAGTATGTCGAAAAATTAGAAAAAACACAAAGGGGTTACTATGTCGAAAATTAGAAAAAAACACAAAGGGGTTAGTATGTCGAAAATGTCGAAAAAACACAAAGGGGTTAGTATGACGTAAATGTCGAAAAAACACAAAGGGGTTAGTATGTCGAAAAATTAGAAAAAACACAAAGGGGTTAGTATGTCGAAAATGGCGAAAAAACACAAAGGGGTTAGTATGTCGAAAATGGCGAAAAAACACAAAGGGGTTAGTATGTCGAAAACGGCGATAAAACACAAATGGGTTAGTATGTCAAAAATATCGAAAAAACACAAAGGGGTTAGTATGTCGAAAAAATAGAAAAAACACAAAGGGGTTAGTATGTCAAAAATGTCGAAAAAACACAAAGGGGTTAGTATGTCGAAAATGTCGAAAAAACACAAAGGGGTTAGTATGACGTAAATGTCGAAAAAACAAAGGGGTTAGTATGTCGAAAAATTAGAAAAAACACAAAGGGGTTAGTATGTCGAAAATGGCGAAAAAACACAAAGGGGTTAGTATGTCGAAAATGTCGAAAAAACAAAGGGGTTAGTATGTCAAAAATATCGAAAAAACACAAAGGGGTTAGTATGTCAAAAATTAGAAAAAACACAAAGGGGTTAGTATGTCGAAAATGTCGAACAAACACAAAGGGGTTAGTATGACGTAAATGTCGAAAAAACACAAAGGGGTTAGTATGTCGAAAATGTCGAAAAAACACAAAGGGGTTAGTATGTCGAAAATGTCGAAAAAACACAATGGGTTAGTATGTCGAAAATGTCGAAAAAACACAAAGGGGTTAGTATGTCGAAAACGGCGATAAAACACAAAGGGGTTAGTATGTCAAAAATATCGAAAAAACACAAAGGGGTTAGTATGTCGAAAAAAAAGAAAAAACACAAAGGGGTTAGTATGTCAAAAATTAGAAAAAACACAAAGGGTTTAGTATGTCGAAAATGGCGAAAAAACACAAAGGGGTTAGTATGTCGAAAATGTCGAAAAAACACAAAGGGGTTAGTATGACGTAAATGTGGAAAAAACAAAGGGGTTAGTATGTTGAAAAATTAGAAAAAACACAAAGGGGTTAGTATGTCGAAAATGGCGAAAAAACACAAAGGGGTTAGTATGTCGAAAATGTCGAAAACACAAAGGGGTTAGTATGTCGAAAAAATAGAAAAAACACAAAGGGGTTAGTATGACGTAAATGTCGAAAAAACACAAAGGGGTTAGTATGTCGAAAATGTCGAAAAAACACAAAGGGGTTAGTATGACGTAAATGTCGAAAAAACACAAAGGGGTTAGTATGTCGAAAAATTAGAAAAAACACAAAGGGGTTAGTATGTCAAAAATATCGAAAAAACACAAAGGGGTTAGTATGTCAAAAATTAGAAAAAACACAAAGGGGTTAGTATGTCGAAAATTAGAAAAAACACAAAGGGGTTAGTATGTCGAAAATGTCGAAAAAACACAAAGGGGTTAGTATGACGTAAATGTCAAAAAAACACAAAGGGGTTAGTATGTCGAAAATGTCGAAAAAACACAAAGGGGTTAGTATGTCGAAAATGTCGAAAAAACACAAAGGGGTTAGTATGTCGAAAACGGCGATAAAACACAAAGGGGTTAGTATGTCAAAAATATCGAAAAAACACAAAGGGGTTAGTATGTCGAAAAAATAGAAAAAACACAAAGGGGTTAGTATGTCAAAAATTAGAAAAAACACAAAGGGGTTAGTATGTCGAAAATTAGAAAAAACACAAAGGGGTTAGTATGTCGAAAATGTCGAAAAAACACAAAGGGGTTAGTATGTCGAAAATGTCGAAAAAACACAAAGGGGTTAGTATGTCGAAAAAATAGAAAAAACACAAAGGGGTTAGTATGTCAAAAATTAGAAAAAACACAAAGGGTTTAGTATGTCGAAAAAATAGAAAAAACACAAAGGGGTTAGTATGTCAAAAATTAGAAAAAACACAAAGGGTTTAGTATGTCGAAAATGTCGAAAAAACACAAAGGGGTTAGTATGACGTAAATGTGGAAAAAACAAAGGGGTTAGTATGTCGAAAAATTAGAAAAAACACAAAGGGGTTAGTATGTCGAAAATGGCGAAAAAACACAAAGGGGTTAGTATGTCGAAAATGTCGAAAAAACACAAAGGGGTTAGTATGTCGAAAATGTCGAAAAAACACAAAGGGGTTAGTATGTCGAAAATGTCGAAAAAACACAAAGGGGTTAGTATGTCGAAAATGTCGAAAAAACACAAAGGGGTTAGTATGTCGAAAACGGCGATAAAACACAAAGGGGTTAGTATGTCAAAAATATCGAAAAAACACAAAGGGGTTAGTATGACGTAAATGTCGAAAAAACACAAAGGGGTTAGTATGACGTAAATGTCAAAAAAACACAAAGGGGTTAGTATGACGTAAATGTGGAAAAAACAAAGGGGTTAGTATGTCGAAAAAATAGAAAAAACACAAAGGGGTTAGTATGTCAAAAATTAGAAAAAACACAAAGGGTTTAGTATGTCGAAAATGTCGAAAAAACACAAAGGGGTTAGTATGACGTAAATGTGGAAAAAACAAAGGGGTTAGTATGTCGAAAAATTAGAAAAAACACAAAGGGGTTAGTATGTCGAAAATGGCGAAAAAACACAAAGGGGTTAGTATGTCGAAAATGTCGAAAAAACACAAAGGGGTTAGTATGTCGAAAATGGCGAAAAAACACAAAGGGGTTAGTATGTCGAAAAAACACAAAGGGGTTAGTATGTCGTAAATGTCGAAAAAACACAAAGGGGTTAGTATGTCGAAAATGTCGAAAAAACACAAAGGGGTTAGTATGTCGAAAAATTAGAAAAAACACAAAAGGGTTAGTATGTCGAAAAATTAGAAAAAACACAAAGGGGTTAGTATGTCGAAAAATTAGAAAAAACACAAAGGGGTTAGTATGTCAAAAATTAGAAAAAACAAAGGGGTTAGTATGTCGAAAATGGCGAAAAAACACAAAGGGGTTAGTATGTCGAAAATGGCGAAAAAACACAAAGGGGTTAGTATGTCGAAAATGTCGAAAAAACACAAAGGGGTTAGTATGACGTAAATGTCGAAAAAACACAAAGGGGTTAGTATGTCGAAAAATTAGAAAAAACACAAAGGGGTTAGTATGTCAAAAATTAGAAAAAAACACAAAGGGGTTAGTATGTCAAAAATATCGAAAAAACACAAAGGGGTTAGTATGTCGAAAATGGCGAAAAAACACAAAGGGGTTAGTATGTCGAAAACGGCGATAAAACACAAAGGGGTTAGTATGTCAAAAATATCGAAAAAACACAAAGGGGTTAGTATGTCGAAAATGGCGAAAAAACACAAAGGGGTTAGTATGTCGAAAAATTAGAAAAAACACAAAGGGGTTACTATGTCGAAAATTAGAAAAAAACACAAAGGGGTTAGTATGTCGAAAATGTCGAAAAAACACAAAGGGGTTAGTATGACGTAAATGTCGAAAAAACACAAAGGGGTTAGTATGTCGAAAAATTAGAAAAAACACAAAGGGGTTAGTATGTCGAAAATGGCGAAAAAACACAAAGGGGTTAGTATGTCAAAAAAATAGAAAAAACACAAAGGGGTTAGTATGTCAAAAATTAGAAAAAACACAAAGGGGTTAGTATGTCGAAAATGGCGAAAAAACACAAAGGGGTTAGTATGTCGAAAATGTCGAAAAAACACAAAGGGGTTAGTATGTCGTAAATGGCGAAAAAACACAAAGGGGTTAGTATGTCGAAAACGGCGATAAAACACAAATGGGTTAGTATGTCGAAAAAATAGAAAAAACACAAAGGGGTTAGTATGTCAAAAATATCGAAAAAACACAAAGGGGTTAGTATGTCGAAAAAATAGAAAAAACACAAAGGGGTTAGTATGTCAAAAATGTCGAAAAAACACAAAGGGGTTAGTATGTCGAAAATGTCGAAAAAACACAAAGGGGTTAGTATGACGTAAATGTCGAAAAAACAAAGGGGTTAGTATGTCGAAAAATTAGAAAAAACACAAAGGGGTTAGTATGTCGAAAATGGCGAAAAAACACAAAGGGGTTAGTATGTCGAAAATGTCGAAAAAACAAAGGGGTTAGTATGTCAAAAATATCGAAAAAACACAAAGGGGTTAGTATGTCAAAAATTAGAAAAAACACAAAGGGGTTAGTATGTCAAAAATGTCGAAAAAACACAAAGGGGTTAGTATGTCGAAAATGTCGAAAAAACACAAAGGGGTTAGTATGACGTAAATGTCGAAAAAACAAAGGGGTTAGTATGTCGAAAATGGCGAAAAAACACAAAGGGGTTAGTATGTCGAAAATGTCGAAAACACAAAGGGGTTAGTATGTCGAAAAAATAGAAAAAACACAAAGGGGTTAGTATGACGTAAATGTCGAAAAAACACAAAGGGGTTAGTATGTCGAAAATGTCGAAAAAACACAAAGGGGTTAGTATGACGTAAATGTCGAAAAAACACAAAGGGGTTAGTATGTCGAAAAATTAGAAAAAACACAAAGGGGTTAGTATGTCAAAAAATTAGAAAAAACACAAAGGGTTTAGTATGTCGAAAATGTCGAAAAAACACAAAGGGGTTAGTATGTCAAAAATATCGAAAAAACACAAAGGGGTTAGTATGTCGAAAAAATAGAACAAACACAAAGGGGTTAGTATGGCGAAAATGGCGAAAAAACTCAAAGGGGTTAGTATGTCGATAATGTCGAAAAAACACAAAGGGGTTAGTATGTCGTAAATGGCGAAAAAACACAAAGGGGTTAGTATGTCGAAAATGTTGAAAAAACACAAAGGGGTTAGTATGTCAAAAATGTCGAAAAAACACAAAGGGGTTAGTATGTCAAAAATGTCGAAAAAACACAAAGGGGTTAGTATGTCGAAAAAAATAGAAAAAACAAAAAGGGGTTAGTATGGCGAAAATGGCGAAAAAACACAAAGGGGTTAGTATGTCGAAAAAATAGAAAAAACACAAAGGGGTTCGTATGTCGAAAACGGCGATAAAACACAAAGGGGTTAGTATGTCAAAAATATCGAAAAAACACAAAGGGGTTAGTATGTCGAAAAAATAGAAAAAACACAAAGGGGTTAGTATGGCGAAAATGGCGAAAAAACACAAAGGGGTTAGTATGTCGATAATGTCGAAAAAACACAAAGGGGTTAGTATGTCGTAAATGGCGAAAAAACACAAAGGGGTTAGTATGTCGAAAAATTAGAAAAAACACAAAGGGTTTAGTATGTCGAAAATGTCGAAAAAACACAAAGGGGTTAGTATGTCGAAAATGTCGAAAAAACACAAAGGGGTTAGTATGTCAAAAATGTCGAAAAAACACAAAGGGGTTAGTATGTCGTAAATGTCGAAAAAACACAAAGGGGTTAGTATGTCGAAAAATTAGAAAAAACACAAAGGGGTTAGTATGTCAAAAATATCGAAAAAACACAAAGGGGTTAGTATGTCAAAAATTTGAAAAAACACAAAGGGGTTAGTATGTCAAAAAAATAGAAAAAACACAAAGGGGTTAGTATGTCGAAAATGTCGAAAAAACACAAAGGGGTTAGTATGTCGAAAAATTAGAAAAAACACAAAGGGGTTAGTATGTCGAAAAATTAGAAAAAACACAAAGGGGTTAGTAAGTCGAAAATGTCGAAAAAACACAAAGGGGTTAGTATGTCGAAAATGTCGAAAAAACACAAAGGGGTTAGTATAACGAAAATGTCGAAAAAACACAAAGGGGTTAGTATGTCGTAAATGTCGAAAAAACACAAAGGGGTAAGTATGTCGAAAAATTAGAAAAAACACAAAGGGGTTAGTATGTCGAAAATGTCGAAAAAACACAAAGGGGTTAGTATGTCGTAAAAATAGAAAAAACACAAAGGGGTTAGTATGTCGTAAATGTCGAAAAAACTCAAAGGGGTTAGTATGTCGAAAATGTCGAAAAAACACAAAGGGGTTAGTATGTTGAAAATGTCGAAAAAACACAAAGGGGTTAGTATGTCGTAAATGTCGAAAAAACACAAAGGGGTTAGTATGTCGAAAACGGCGATAAAACACAAAGGGGTTAGTATGTCGAAAAATTAGAAAAAACACAAAGGGGTTAGTATGTCGAAAATGTCGAAAAAAAGCAAAGGGGTTAGTATGTCGAAAATGTCGAAAAAACACAAAGGGGTTAGTATGTCGAAAAATTAGAAAAAACACAAAGGGGTTAGTATGTCGAAAATGTCGAAAAAACACAAAGGGGTTAGTATGTCGTAAAAATAGAAAAAACACAAAGGGGTTAGTATGTCGAAAATGTCGAAAAAACACAAAGGGGTTAGTATGTTGAAAAAATAGAAAAAACACAAAGGGGTTAGTATGTCGAAAATGGCGAAAAAACACAAATGGGTTAGTATGTCGAAAAAATAGAAAAAACACAAAGGGGTTCGTATGTCGAAAACGGCGATAAAACACAAAGGGGTTAGTATGTCAAAAATATCGAAAAAACACAAAGGGGTTAGTATGTCGAAAAAATAGAAAAAACACAAAGGGGTTAGTATGTCAAAAATTAGAAAAAACACAAAGGGTTTAGTATGTCGATAATGTCGAAAAAACACAAAGGGGTTAGTATGTCGTAAATGGCGAAAAAACACAAAGGGGTTAGTATGTCGAAAAATTAGAAAAAACACAAAGGGTTTAGTATGTCGAAAATGTCGAAAAAACACAAGGGGTTAGTATGTCGATAATGTCGAAAAAACACAAAGGGGTTAGTATGTCGTAAATGGCGAAAAAACACAAAGGGGTTAGTATGTCGAAAAATTAGAAAAAACACAAAGGGGTTAGTATGTCGAAAATGTCGATAAAACACAAAGTTAGTATGTCAAAAATATCGAAAAAACACAAAGGGGTTAGTATGTCAAAAATTAGAAAAAACACAAAGGGGTTAGTATGTCGAAAAAATAGAAAAAACACAAAGGGGTTAGTATGTCGAAAATGTCGAAAAAACACAAAGGGGTTAGTATGTCGAAAAATTAGAAAAAACACAAAGGGTTTAGTATGTCGAAAATGTCGAAAAAACACAAAGGGGTTAGTATGACGTAAATGTCGAAAAAACACAAAGGGGTTAGTATGTCGTAAATGGCGAAAAAACACAAAGGGGTTAGTATGTCGAAAAATTAGAAAAAACACAAAGGGTTTAGTATGTCGAAAATGTCGAAAAAACACAAAGGGTTTAGTATGTCGAAAATGTCGAAAAAACACAAAGGGGTTAGTATGTCGAAAACGTCGAAAAAACACAAAGGGGTTAGTATGTCAAAAATGTCGAAAAAACACAAAGGGGTTAGTATGTCGTAAATGTCGAAAAAACACAAAGGGGTTAGTATGTCGAAAAATTAGAAAAAACACAAAGGGGTTAGTATGTCGAAAATGTCGATAAAACACAAAGGGGTTAGTATGTCAAAAATATCGAAAAAACACAAAGGGGTTAGTATGTCAAAAATTAGAAAAAACACAAAGGGGTTAGTATGTCGAAAAAATAGAAAAAACACAAAGGGGTTAGTATGTCGAAAATGTCGAAAAAACACAAAGGGGTTAGTATGTCGAAAAATTAGAAAAAACACAAAGGGGTTAGTATGTCAAAAAATTAGAAAAAACACAAAGGGGTTAGTATGTCGAAAATGTCGAAAAAACACAAAGGGGTTAGTATGTCGAAAATGTCGAAAAAACACAAAGGGGTTAGTATGTCGTAAATGGCGAAAAAACACAAAGGGGTAGTATGTCGAAAAATTAGAAAAAACACAAAGGGTTTAGTATGTCGAAAATGTCGAAAAAACACAAAGGGGTTAGTATGTCAAAAATGTCGAAAAAACACAAAGGGGTTTGTATGTCGAAAATAACGAAAAAACACAAAGGGGTTAGTATGTCGAAAATGGCGAAAAAACACAAAGGGGTTAGTATGTCGAAAAAATAGAAAAAACAAAAAGGGGTTAGTATGGCGAAAATGGCGAAAAAACACAAAGGGGTTAGTATGTCGAAAAAATAGAAAAAACACAAAGGGGTTCGTATGTCGAAAACGGCGATAAAACACAAAGGGGTTAGTATGTCAAAAATATCAAAAAAACACAAAGGGGTTAGTATGTCGAAAAAATAGAAAAAACACAAAGGGGTTAGTATGGCGAAAATGGCGAAAAAACACAAAGGGGTTAGTATGTCGATAATGTCGAAAAAACACAAAGGGGTTAGTATGTCGTAAATGGCGAAAAAACACAAAGGGGTTAGTATGTCGAAAAATTAGAAAAAACACAAAGGGGTTAGTATGTCGAAAAATTAGAAAAAACACAAAGGGGTTAGTAAGTCGAAAATGTCGAAAAAACACAAAGGGGTTAGTATGTCGAAAATGTCGAAAAAACACAAAGGGGTTAGTATAACGAAAATGTCGAAAAAACACAAAGGGGTTAGTATGTCGTAAATGTCGAAAAAACACAAAGGGGTAAGTATGTCGAAAAATTAGAAAAAACACAAAGGGGTTAGTATGTCGAAAATGTCGAAAAAACACAAAGGGGTTAGTATGTCGTAAAAATAGAAAAAACACAAAGGGGTTAGTATGTCGTAAATGTCGAAAAAACTCAAAGGGGTTAGTATGTCGAAAATGTCGAAAAAACACAAAGGGGTTAGTATGTTGAAAATGTCGAAAAAACACAAAGGGGTTAGTATGTCGTAAATGTCGAAAAAACACAAAGGGGTTAGTATGTCGAAAACGGCGATAAAACACAAAGGGGTTAGTATGTCGAAAAATTAGAAAAAACACAAAGGGGTTAGTATGTCGAAAATGTCGAAAAAAAGCAAAGGGGTTAGTATGTCGAAAATGTCGAAAAAACACAAAGGGGTTAGTATGTCGAAAAATTAGAAAAAACACAAAGGGGTTAGTATGTCGAAAATGTCGAAAAAACACAAAGGGATTAGTATGTCGTAAAAATAGAAAAAACACAAAGGGGTTAGTATGTCGAAAATGTCGAAAAAACACAAAGGGGTTAGTATGTTGAAAAAATAGAAAAAACACAAAGGGGTTAGTATGTCGAAAATGGCGAAAAAACACAAATGGGTTAGTATGTCGAAAAAATAGAAAAAACACAAAGGGGTTCGTATGTCGAAAACGGCGATAAAACACAAAGGGGTTAGTATGTCAAAAATATCGAAAAAACACAAAGGGGTTAGTATGTCGAAAAAATAGAAAAAACACAAAGGGGTTAGTATGTCAAAAATTAGAAAAAACACAAAGGGTTTAGTATGTCGATAATGTCGAAAAAACACAAAGGGGTTAGTATGTCGTAAATGGCGAAAAAACACAAAGGGGTTAGTATGTCGAAAAATTAGAAAAAACACAAAGGGTTTAGTATGTCGAAAATGTCGAAAAAACACAAGGGGTTAGTATGTCGATAATGTCGAAAAAACACAAAGGGGTTAGTATGTCGTAAATGGCGAAAAAACACAAAGGGGTTAGTATGTCGAAAAATTAGAAAAAACACAAAGGGGTTAGTATGTCGAAAATGTCGATAAAACACAAAGTTAGTATGTCAAAAATATCGAAAAAACACAAAGGGGTTAGTATGTCAAAAATTAGAAAAAACACAAAGGGGTTAGTATGTCGAAAAAATAGAAAAAACACAAAGGGGTTAGTATGTCGAAAATGTCGAAAAAACACAAAGGGGTTAGTATGTCGAAAAATTAGAAAAAACACAAAGGGTTTAGTATGTCGAAAATGTCGAAAAAACACAAAGGGGTTAGTATGACGTAAATGTCGAAAAAACACAAAGGGGTTAGTATGTCGTAAATGGCGAAAAAACACAAAGGGGTTAGTATGTCGAAAAATTAGAAAAAACACAAAGGGTTTAGTATGTCGAAAATGTCGAAAAAACACAAAGGGTTTAGTATGTCGAAAATGTCGAAAAAACACAAAGGGGTTAGTATGTCGAAAACGTCGAAAAAACACAAAGGGGTTAGTATGTCAAAAATGTCGAAAAAACACAAAGGGGTTAGTATGTCGTAAATGTCGAAAAAACACAAAGGGGTTAGTATGTCGAAAAATTAGAAAAAACACAAAGGGGTTAGTATGTCGAAAATGTCGATAAAACACAAAGGGGTTAGTATGTCAAAAATATCGAAAAAACACAAAGGGGTTAGTATGTCAAAAATTAGAAAAAACACAAAGGGGTTAGTATGTCGAAAAAATAGAAAAAACACAAAGGGGTTAGTATGTCGAAAATGTCGAAAAAACACAAAGGGGTTAGTATGTCGAAAAATTAGAAAAAACACAAAGGGGTTAGTATGTCAAAAAATTAGAAAAAACACAAAGGGGTTAGTATGTCGAAAATGTCGAAAAAACACAAAGGGGTTAGTATGTCGAAAATGTCGAAAAAACACAAAGGGGTTAGTATGTCGTAAATGGCGAAAAAACACAAAGGGGTAGTATGTCGAAAAATTAGAAAAAACACAAAGGGTTTAGTATGTCGAAAATGTCGAAAAAACACAAAGGGGTTAGTATGTCAAAAATGTCGAAAAAACACAAAGGGGTTTGTATGTCGAAAATAACGAAAAAACACAAAGGGGTTAGTATGTCGAAAATGGCGAAAAAACACAAAGGGGTTAGTATGTCGAAAAAATAGAAAAAACAAAAAGGGGTTAGTATGGCGAAAATGGCGAAAAAACACAAAGGGGTTAGTATGTCGAAAAAATAGAAAAAACACAAAGGGGTTCGTATGTCGAAAACGGCGATAAAACACAAAGGGGTTAGTATGTCAAAAATATCAAAAAAACACAAAGGGGTTAGTATGTCGAAAAAATAGAAAAAACACAAAGGGGTTAGTATGGCGAAAATGGCGAAAAAACACAAAGGGGTTAGTATGTCGATAATGTCGAAAAAACACAAAGGGGTTAGTATGTCGTAAATGGCGAAAAAACACAAAGGGGTTTGTATGTCGAAAATGTCGAAAAAACACAAAGGGGTTAGTATGTCGAAAATGTCGAAAAAACACAAAGGGGTTAGTATGTCAAAAATGTCGAAAAAACACAAAGGGGTTAGTAGGTCAAAAATGTCGAAAAAACACAAAGGGGTTAGTATGTCGTAAATGTCGAAAAAACACAAAGGGGTTAGTATGTTGAAAATGTCGAAAAAACACAAAGGGGTTAGTATGTCGAAAATGTTGAAAAAACACAAAGGGGTTAGTATGTCAAAAATGTCGAAAAAAACACAAAGGGGTTAGTATGTCGAAAAATTTGAAAAAACACAAAGGGGTTAGTATGTCGAAAAATTAGAAAAAACACAAAGGGGTTAGTAAGTCGAAAATGTCGAAAAAACACAAAGGGGTTAGTATGTCGAAAATGTCGAAAAAACACAAAGGGGTTTGTATGTCGAAAATGTCGAAAAAACACAAAGGCGTTAGTATAACGAAAAAGTCGAAAAAACACAAAGGGGTTAGTATGTCGTAAATGTCGAAAAAACACAAAGGGGTTAGTATGTCGAAAAATTAGAAAAAACACTAAGGGGTTAGTATGTCGAAAATGTCGAAAAAACACAAAGGGGTTAGTATGTCGTAAAAATAGAAAAAACACAAAGGGGTTAGTACGTCGTAAATGTGGAAAAAACTCAAAGGGGTTAGTATGTCGAAAATGTCGAAAAAACACAAAGGGGTTAGTATGTCGAAAATGTCGAAAAATCACAAAGGGGTTAGTATGTCGTAAATGTCGAAAAAACACAAAGGGGTTAGTATGTCGAAAACGGCGATAAAACACAAAGGGGTTAGTATGTCAAAAATATCAAAAAAACACAAAGGGGTTAGTATGTTGAAAAAATAGAAAAAACACAAAGGGGTTAGTATGTCGAAAATGTTGATAAAACACAAAGGGGTTAGTATGTTGAAAACGGCGATAAAACACAAAGGGTTTAGTATGTCGAAAACGGCGATAAAACACAAAGGGGTTAGTATGTCGAAAAAATAGAAAAAACACAAAGGGGTTAGTATGTCAAAAATTAGAAAAAACACAAAGGGGTTAGTATGTCGAAAATGGCGAAAAAACACAAAGGGTTTAGTATGTCGAAAATGTCGAAAAAACACAAAGGGGTTAGTATGTCGAAAACGTCGAAAAAACACAAAGGGGTTAGTATGTCAAAAATGTCGAAAAAACACAAAGGGGTTAGTATGTCGTAAATGTCGAAAAAACACAAAGGGGTTAGTATGTCGAAAAATTAGAAAAAACACAAAGGGGTTAGTATGTCGAAAATGTCGATAAAACACAAAGGGGTTAGTATGTCAAAAATATCGAAAAAACACAAAGGGGTTAGTATGTCAAAAATTAGAAAAAACACAAAGGGGTTAGTATGTCGAAAAAATAGAAAAAACACAAAGGGGTTAGTATGTCGAAAATGTCGAAAAAACACAAAGGGGTTAGTATGTCGAAAAATTAGAAAAAACACAAAGGGGTTAGTATGTCAAAAAATTAGAAAAAACACAAAGGGGTTAGTATGTCGAAAATGTCGAAAAAACACAAAGGGGTTAGTATGTCGAAAATGTCGAAAAAACACAAAGGGGTTAGTATGTCGTAAATGGCGAAAAAACACAAAGGGGTAGTATGTCGAAAAATTAGAAAAAACACAAAGGGTTTAGTATGTCGAAAATGTCGAAAAAACACAAAGGGGTTAGTATGTCAAAAATGTCGAAAAAACACAAAGGGGTTTGTATGTCGAAAATAACGAAAAAACACAAAGGGGTTAGTATGTCGAAAATGGCGAAAAAACACAAAGGGGTTAGTATGTCGAAAAAATAGAAAAAACAAAAAGGGGTTAGTATGGCGAAAATGGCGAAAAAACACAAAGGGGTTAGTATGTCGAAAAAATAGAAAAAACACAAAGGGGTTCGTATGTCGAAAACGGCGATAAAACACAAAGGGGTTAGTATGTCAAAAATATCAAAAAAACACAAAGGGGTTAGTATGTCGAAAAAATAGAAAAAACACAAAGGGGTTAGTATGGCGAAAATGGCGAAAAAACACAAAGGGGTTAGTATGTCGTAAATGGCGAAAAAACACAAAGGGGTTTGTATGTCGAAAATGTCGAAAAAACACAAAGGGGTTAGTATGTCGAAAATGTCGAAAAAACACAAAGGGGTTAGTATGTCAAAAATGTCGAAAAAACACAAAGGGGTTAGTAGGTCAAAAATGACGAAAAAACACAAAGGGGTTAGTATGTCGTAAATGTCGAAAAAACACAAAGGGGTTAGTATGTTGAAAATGTCGAAAAAACACAAAGGGGTTAGTATGTCGAAAATGTTGAAAAAACACAAAGGGGTTAGTATGTCAAAAATGTCGAAAAAAACACAAAGGGGTTAGTATGTCGAAAAATTTGAAAAAACACAAAGGGGTTAGTAAGTCGAAAATGTCGAAAAAACACAAAGGGGTTAGTATGTCGAAAATGTCGAAAAAACACAAAGGGGTTTGTATGTCGAAAATGTCGAAAAAACACAAAGGCGTTAGTATAACGAAAAAGTCGAAAAAACACAAAGGGGTTAGTATGTCGTAAATGTCGAAAAAACACAAAGGGGTTAGTATGTCGAAAAATTAGAAAAAACACTAAGGGGTTAGTATGTCGAAAATGTCGAAAAAACACAAAGGGGTTAGTATGTCGTAAAAATAGAAAAAACACAAAGGGGTTAGTACGTCGTAAATGTGGAAAAAACTCAAAGGGGTTAGTATGTCGAAAATGTCGAAAAAACACAAAGGGGTTAGTATGTCGAAAATGTCGAAAAATCACAAAGGGGTTAGTATGTCGTAAATGTCGAAAAAACACAAAGGGGTTAGTATGTCGAAAACGGCGATAAAACACAAAGGGGTTAGTATGTCAAAAATATCAAAAAAACACAAAGGGGTTAGTATGTTGAAAAAATAGAAAAAACACAAAGGGGTTAGTATGTCGAAAATGTTGATAAAACACAAATGGGGTTAGTATGTTGAAAACGGCGATAAAACACAAAGGGTTTAGTATGTCGAAAACGGCGATAAAACACAAAGGGGTTAGTATGTCGAAAAAATAGAAAAAACACAAAGGGGTTAGTATGTCAAAAATTAGAAAAAACACAAAGGGGTTAGTATGTCGAAAATGGCGAAAAAACACAAAGGGGTTAGTATGGCGAAAATGGCGAAAAAACACAAAGGGGTTAGTATGTCGAAAATGTCGAAAAAACACAAAGGGGTTAGTATGTCAAAAATGTCGAAAAAACACAAAGGGGTTAGTATGTCAAAAATATAGAAAAAACACAAAAGGGGTAATAAGTCAAAAAAATAGAAAAAACACAAAGGGGTTAGGGTTAGGTTTTTGATGCAATCTTACTTTCCCAAGGTCCCTCAAAAAAATTTTTTTGGGGTTCTTGGGAAACCAAGTCTTATTAGCACTGGCCATTCAGGAAATTGGAGCGTTTCTTGTCTTACCTGCGTTCGTTTAGTCCATCTGGGAAGAGAGTGTTTAATTTTCCTATCCAGCCTTTTTCTGCCCTACGTCTGTCTTTTTGAGTCCAGTTGCTATTTGTTTCTAGGCCCCATATTTGTAATGCCTGTAGTCCATGTCGAATGAAGTGTGCGACAAGATGTGTATTACTTTGTTTAAGGTTCTTAATGTTGTAAATGTGTTGTGCTAATCTACATCTGATAGAATTTCCTGTCTCTCCTATATATTTAATGTCACAGTGTTTACATTTTATGACATAAATACAGTTTTCTGTGGTGGGAGTGATTCTTTGTTTAATTAGGTAGTTTGTTTTTGTAATGGTGTTCCTAACTGTGGTGGCTTGTTTGTAGAATGTGGGCCCCTGCGTTTGTGTTATGTTGATTTCTGGTAATTTACTTTTTACTAAGTAATCTTTGAGATTTTTGTTTCTTTTAAAGGCTGAGATGATTTTGTAATCTTGGATTATGCCTGTGTTCTGTAGTGTCTGATTTATATTTCGTCTAATTTTTCTATTAGCAATTTGGCTAAATTCTGAGTAGGTACTAATTAGTGGGATAATTTTCTGTGTGTCTCGTTGCCCTGTGGTTAAAAATGTATTACGGACCTGCCAGAGGAAAGATCTTGAGTATCCTCTTGGTCTCAGTGCCTTGAAAAGGGTTTGGGTGGCCTTTTCAAAGTCCGTATCTTGCGAGCAGATTCTGTGGAATCTGAGCAACTGTGATTTTATTAAGCCTCTGTAGGTGTGCTTTGGATGAAGGCTGTTTTTGTGTAAGAGTGCATGTGTGTCTGTGTCTTTAAAGAAGGCCTTAGTGTCTAAAGTTTGTGTTTGAGTGAATGAGGGTCCCTTGTAAGTGGTTGTGTCTAGAAAATCTATCTGGTTGTCATTTGTGGAATGTTTGAGCGTAATTGTACTATGGTGTGTGTTGAGGATTTCTATGAATTGTTTGAATTCCTCTCTGCTATGTGTCCATGTTTCCCAAATGTCATCTAAGTACCTAAAATAATTGGTGGGAAGTTTGTCGCATGTTTCAAAAGCTGTTTCCTCCCAATGCGCCATGTAAATGTTAGCATAGGCAGGTGCAAATTTTTTGCCCATGGCTGTACCACTGATCTGTAAGTAGAATTCCTTGTTGAATTCAAAGTCATTCCTAGTGAGGTTAATTTCTAGTAGTTGTAGTAATTCTGTGTTTGGGCGTTTGTCGTCCGGGTATTTTTCCATCCAGCGCTTTACTGCTGTTAACCCTGCGACCGTGTTTATGTTTGTGTAGAGGCTATCTATGTCCATGGTAAATAAAATTGTGTCCTGCGTTATTTTAATCTGTTTTATTTTGTTTACGAAATCATATGTGTCTTTAATGTAGCTATTATGTTTTGTGGATAGTGGAATGAGGAAGTGGTCTATGTATTCCGCGATCCTGTAGGATTCTCTGCCGCAATCTGAGACAATTGGTCTTCCTGTCGGCACTTCATACGAAATAGTCCACGATAGTGGTGGTTTGTGTATTTTAGGTAGCAGGTAAAATCTACGGGGTCTGGCTTCCTCTTCCCCTATTAGGTAGCATTTTTGTTTTTTAGTTATATATTCATTTTCTAGAAGTGTTTGTAGGATATCTTCTATTTTCTGGGCTGTTTCTGGGTATATTGGTTTTGTTAATTTCTTATAATGTGACGTATTGTTTAATTGTCTGTGTGCTTCATATATATATTGTGTTCTGTCTAGGATAACTATTGCACTTCCCTTGTCCGCTGGTTTAATAACTATCTGTTTGTTGTTAGCCAATTGAAAGAGAGCCTCACATTCTCCTTTGCTAAGGTTATCTTTGTCTCTGTGAGACTGCGGGTTTAATGTGTTAATTAGGCTTTGGTTATCCTCAATCACTTGTGTTATTATGTTAGGGATTTGATTGTTGCTTGGTTCCCAATTAGATTTTGGTATGAAATGTTTTTGTTCTAAATCTTCTGACTTGTTGAAGAAGGCTGCTAATTTAAGCTTTCGGTGGAATTCTTGTAGTTCACCTCTCAGAATTTCCTTTTGCCTCCTCCTAATATCTACCGTGGGGACGAACGATAAGCCCTTTTCGAGTACATTAATCTGGTTTTGTGTAGGTGTGAAGTTCTGAGCTAGTAGAATGATGTTCTTATACCCCTCCCTATTTGGGTTTGTGGGGGTGTCTAGTTTAAATTGTGTAACCAGTGTTCCAACATATTTTCTGCCGTCTTACCTGTCCAGTGGATCCCGTCCTCGGTGGTGTGGAAGTCCCGTTCTGGGAGTTTTGGGAGGCATGGCATGTTCCTCGAGATGTGGTCATTGATTTCCTCCAGGTTGAGTTTATGGAGCTCTTCTAGTTGCTGTGAGTAGTTGATCAGCGGTATCCAGATTTCAGCTGCTGGGAAGGTGGCCTTGGTGTTTTTTACCATCATCTGGAGCTGTTTAACCGCTGTCTTCTTAGGTTGTTGCTCCCTGTTGTTTGTTCCAACCGACAGAATGACCCTCTGTACCTTGTAATTCCGTGGAGTTTTTTCTAGAAGATGTGCCATGTGGTAAAATGTTGCTCCGGGATAGCTGTCAATTTGGAGGTTCTCTCTGGAGTAGGATTCTATCCCCGAGAGATTGGAGTCTCCCAAAATTAGATTTGGTTTGACGGCTGTGAGTGTCCATTCCTGAATCTTCCGAGGTGTTCTTGGATGTCTGTTTGGGTGAAAGAGGCTGTGGCTGGGGTTGTGTGTGGTTAGGGTTGTAGAGACAGGATTGGAGGTTCGCGTGGGCCTCTGTGTTCTTTGTGGAAGTGGCTTGGGACACCTGTCGTCTTGTCGCCCAAAGGTTTCTTCTCCTCTTCCATTTTCCTGTCTCGGTGGTGTTCCCTGTGGTTCCGGGGGTCCCGTGGGACTCCCTGCCGTCCTCGTTCCCTCGGGCTCGGGTGTCTCCCTCAGTGGAGGTCCCCGAGGGAGACCGCAGGATCTGTCCAAAGGAGAGACAGTGTGGTCAAAATTGTCTCCACTTACCTGGGTCTGGTTCCGAGCTGTTGGTGTTCCTCGTGGCTTTGGGAGCCCCCTGGGTCTCCCCGTTGTCCTCGTCCCTTCGCGCTCGTCCGTCCCACTAGGTGAAGGCCACTGAACAGGACTGATAGGTGTCTCCCTCAGCGAAGGTCCCAGAGGGAGACCGCAGGATCTGTCTGAAGGAGAGATGGTGTGGTTAAAATTGTCTTTACTTACCTGGGTCTGGTTCCGAGCTGTTGGTGTTCCTTGTGGCTTTGGGAGCCCCCTGGGCCTCCCCGTTGCCCTCGTCCCTTCGCGCTCGTCCGTCCCCCTAGGTGAAGGCCACTGAACGGGACTGATAGGTTTCTCCCTCAGCGAAGGTCCCGAGGGAGACCGCAGGATCTGTCTGAAGGAGAGATAGTGTAGTTAAAATTGTCTTTACTTACCTGGTTTTGGTTCCGAGTCTCGGGAGCCCCCGGGGATTCCCCGTTGTCCTCGTCCCCTCGCGTTCGTTTGTCTCATTCAGTGGGGGCCACTCGTCCTGGTTCTGAGTTGTCGTAGTGTTGCTTCTTGTTTTTGTCGGAGGTGGGGGTGGTGGCGAATCTGTTAGGGCTGCAAATCTGTTGGTGGTGTAGAAAGATGTTAAGGGGTCCTCGGGTTGCGAGATTGGAGTTGTGTCTCTTCTGGCTTCCAGACTCCCGGTGGCCGTTTCTAGTGCGATTTCTACTGTGGAAGGATGTAATCGTCTGCCCAACTTTTTCTTAGCCCATCTAGTTGCCACCTCGAATGCCTCCAGCCAGTTGGTTAGCCGAATCCCCTCCAGTTTCCCGGTGCTTCCTCTCCCATTACGACATCTGGAACGAGGTAAGAAAATTTTGTCTTCACGCCAAAGACGGAAACAGAAAAAAATACTTTTTTATTGAGGCACGGGTGAAGGAATGAAGAGATTGTTTTGACAATCAGAATGCAAAACAAAATGCGATATGCAAATCAGTGTTTCGGGCTCCGTAAAAATAGCCTGATGAACAATTAAACTCTAGTGGTCTAGTTGTACAGGTGACACCCGATCCTATCTCATTATCATAAACCATGCTTAATTTTCTAATTTCTTTATTTTTCTACTATTGGAGTGAAGAGAAAATTGCTCTAAATACTATTCATTTATTCTTTTAGAACTTCACTCAGTGGTTACTGATTCGGCCAGCTGGTGGTGCTCACGATTTACCACCTGAATGAGTTCCCAAATAGTCTTTTTTTTTTTTTTTTTTGTGCCTGTAATTTTAAGAAGAAAGCAATTCTCACAACATTTAGTATTTTTAGCTTTAAGGTACAGATTTTTTTATTTGGATAATGATCGATCAGTCCAATAGAAAAATAGTATAGACGCACAAATAAATAATGCACGCGGTTTGATTCTTATGAACTACGATTTATTTACACGGCAAGGAAAATTAAATCAAAAGAAAGAACATAGGATATTGTTGACCCGAGAAACGCGCATATCTAATCAACAAAAGAGAAAGCGTGTGGGGGAAAATGGAGTCGGAGATGAATAGAGATGGCAACGTTGTCATTTCTTAGAGAAACGACGGATTCTTTATCGTGGTGCCTAATTTGAGAAATGTCTCTAACCCATGCGTATCAGGCTTCACAGCTACAGAAAACCCAGGAATGATCTTCTCCATTTCATGCCCAAATGACCTTAATGAACAAGGCCGGTTTTGTGAGTCGTCTCTGCCAGCGGCAGGAAGCGTTTGCCCTGTAGCCTGTCAAGGCTACTGGACTTCCTCACTGACAGACGTGAGGAGGGTGACGAGGACAGCAGAGAAAATCATCGGGACTTCTCTTCCCTCCATTCAGGACATTGGCCAGAAGCGCTGCCTATCCCAAGCTAAGAACATTATCAGGGACCCCTCTCACCCCCATCATGAACTGTTCACTCTGCTAGCCTCTGGGAAGAGGTACTGCAGTGTGCGGTGCAGGACCACCAGGTTCCACAATAGTCTTGTCCCCCTGGCCATTAGAATGTTAAATGGTCACTCAAACACATAGTAAATCTAAACTGCTGCTAATCTGTACATCTGTGGGTTCTGTTTGACTTTTTGCACTACTGGCAGTTCTTTATAGCTAGCCACTCCTTGCACATCTGTTTCTCTGCACTATCGTACTTACAGCGTTATTGTTACAGTGTTATTGTTCTGTTTACCCGACTTGTTTACCTGACTGCCCATTTTGCACATCTGGTTGGCTACTCCTCTTGCACTATTTGCGCTACTGTAAAATACTATACATAGCCATAATTATTTAGTATATTATTAGCACTCAATACTACAACTCAATACAACATTTTATCTATATCTGTACATTCAAGGAAACTGTGCGGGTCAGATGTATCGACATTTCGTTCTGTATACACGTGTACTAGAATGACAATAAAGTAGATCTGAATCGGAATCTGAAGTGAATAGCTCTTCTGGCAGAACACTGATCTCCCTGTTTTCCTCTTCAAATCCACAACATGTACAAGTCATTTTCCGCACTCTGAAGTTTTTTGACTTTGCAGATAGTCGATCGCGCATTGCGAACGTCCTTGGTGATTGAGGACGACCTCCGCTTTGAGATTTTCTTCAAGCGCCGTCTGCAGGCTTTGCTGCAGGAGGTCACCACAAACCGACTGGACTGGGATCTCATGTGAGAATTCACTTTGTTCCTTTCTTTGATAGCAATCCTCTTTTGGCATCTCTCATCTGCTTTTTCCAAATTAACAGGATGCAAATACTTGGATCCCTTGTTTTTCACGGTTAGTAGGGACCAGTACCCCATGCGATAAGCCCAAATCAGAAAAGTAGCCCCCGATACTCCCATTTTAGAACACCCTCTGTCCGCCCTCGCTCACAGCAATAGTTGGCTGCGGATAACAGATTGTGTCCCCGCAGGTGCTGCTCATTTAAGGGCAAACAGCTGCCATGCAACAATAGTCTACTAGGAATAATGGATCACGGCCCAAACAATGCAGTTCATTTTAGGTGGGCCACAACGGCACATTTCGGCAGCCTGAAGCTCTGCCCGACCCTGCTTTCAGCAATAGTGGATTAGGCGTAATGGATCATGGCTACAACTGCATTTCCAATCTTAGCTGGGCCAGAACAGCACACCGACAGAAAAAAGTGCCTTCTGCTGGTCCTCACTGGCAGCAATATGGGAGTGGGGACAAAGGGTGGGGGTTCATTTTACATGTAAATAACGGCAAAAAAAAAAAAGCCACAAGGCCAGAGGAAAATGCGCTGTTCTGGCCTGGGCTCTTAGCAATATGCCATGGGGGATAACGGATGCGGGAATATTTGATTTTGTGCAGTTACATCGGTCGCAAACGCATGCAAGTGGACCGTCCGGAGAAGTCTGTAGCGGGCGTACGCAACCTCGCTGAGGCCGACTATTCCTATTGGACGTTGGGCTACATGCTGTCGCTGGCGGGGGCCCGAAAGCTCCTAGGGGCCCGGCCCCTCAACAAAGTCATCCCCGTCGATGAGTTCCTCCCGGTCATGTATGACAAACATCCCGTGTGAGTAAAGCCCTACACTCTCTTGTCTATCTAGATCAGGAGCGTGCAGCATTTGGAATCGCAAGGGGCCCGCAATGGGCCCATCCTGGTGACCTGGACAATAGCTCTCATTTATGAATAACTATACATGCAGACATCTACATGTTACATTTTTTTAAAATCAATTCGAAATGATCACAATTAAAGCAAAATGCAGGTTTTGTGCGGGGCTTTAAATCCTCGCTTGAATTTGAATGCTGCGTTTTCAAGGTTTTAAAAGTTCTTGAATTTTTGGTGAATTACTTGTAAATGCTAGAATCTGTTGCCATCTTTCTCAGGTCAAGTGTTGGGCTCGGGTTAGGAGCTAGGGGTTCGAGCTTCCAATAAGGGTTTTACACTTATTTTATGATTCCAAAATTGGATTGTGGCTAGCCTCAGGAACTAAGGTTTAAGCTCCCTATTAGGGTAATAAACTGAATTTAGGGATATTAAATAGGGTTGGGCTACGGTTACAGCTAGAGTAAGGTGTAAGTGTAGGCTTAAGAACTCGGGTTTGAGCTCCATATTATGAATTTTGGGATTTACAGTTTGGAACAGGGTTAGGGCTAAAGTTTGAGCTGCAAGTTAAGGGTTTTAAACGGATATAAGGTTCCGAAATAAGGTTGAGGCTAAAGTAAGGGTTTAAAACTGAGGTTAATGCTCCCATTCTTTTGAGCTGCACTGGGTTTCTTCTCTTATTGGTACTGGAAAAATTGGGAAATGGGCTTGAATTTGGCCCAAAAAGGGTGTAAGATCACTGAAAATGATATATTAGGTCCCCTTAGGCAAATATGGTTTTGTTCATCGTGGACGTAGTTCAGTATATCAGGCGGCTTAGGTCGTCCAAAGATCTGAAAATAAGGGGTGTCTTTGGGGACGAAGGGTACGTCGTATGAGGTTCCTTCCTTTTGACAGTCTGTAGCTGGAAAGAATAGATTAGATGAGATCCAACTTTATTGTTATTGCACAAGTCACAAATACAAAGCAACAAAATGCAGTTTGCATCCAACTCGAAGTGCATAGCAGCGTATAAATATAAATATTTATGTATAAAAGTGCAGTAGCAAACTATATACAGTATATGGTTATGTAAGAAGGACACGGTCGCGCGATAAATATTATGTGGATAGTATGGAACAAGTATGTACGGATTAAAAGCAGGTTATTCACTATGAAAGGACTATAAAGATTTAAAGATTCAAATATGTAAGATTAAGAAAAGGAGAGTGGGCGTGTATTTGTTGTCACGAGGCGTGGCGACGTGGAAGGGATGACCGGACCAGAACGGAGGCAGGAGGCATGAAGGGAGAACGATCCATAAGTTTTATTTAATAAACTAAAAGTCGCCCAATACTCCGGGGCAAAACAGAACAATACAGAGTTCCTCCGGCACGAACTCAACAGGACATGGCATAACAGACTAAAACATGACAAGGCATAACAGACTAAAACAGGACAAGCATAACAGACCGGGATTGTGTATAAGAGTAATGAACCAGCAACCGCAGAGCCCACAATGCAGCCTTAAATAGCAGACCCACAATTAGTGGAACTGCTTCAGCTGTTGCCCAGAGGGCGGGGCAGACTGGTCACCAAGGCGACCGTGACATTTGTAGCAAAGAGATTGGCCCTATAGACGACAATTGCAGCACATGGCAGCCTAGCTAAAAGGGTCTTGCGCATCTGTAAGAGTCTATGGCTACAAGAAAGTTAAGAAGCAATTTTTCTTTCAGTTCCGACTATACGAAGCACTTCCCGGAGCGCAACCTCCGAGCCTTCTCGGCGGAGCCCCTGCTGGTTTACCCGACTCATTACACGGGGAACGAGGGCTACATCAGCGACACGGAGACCTCGGTGGTCTGGAACAATGAGACCAGTAAGACGGACTGGGACCGGGCCAATTCCAGAAAGACTCAAGAACAGGCCCTGATCAGCCCGCGGGCCCAGAATTCGGACGTCCCGCAGTCCCAACTGGATGACTGGAGCGCCCGAGACGAGTTGTGAGGCTTCGGGCACAGCGACGGACCGAACCGACGTGACGGACCGGACTGGGGCTTCCGTCGAAATTTCAACTGTCTGATTGACTATGAGAACCGGAGGTTTTTTTCTTTCACCTCGAAAAAAAAAATCCATTTTTTTTCTCATTCCAGTTTGAAAGCAAAAACCTATAGAAATAAAGCATCGCACACACCGAGAAGACGCTCGATTGAATGTCCAAAACGATTGTCGAGTCGAAAAAGATTCCGATGTTGCCGGCAGATACTGTACATTTTCTCATTTTAAGGATGATTATTTTTGTACTTTTCTTTTACAAAACAAAAAACACTTTCTTTTTGTCTTTCTAGTTTTATAATAATAATAATAACACATTGTATGTCGAAGCGCCTTTCAGGACACCTAAGGTCGCTGTACATATGAGTAAGACAGTAAAACAAGCAAGTCCTAAATAGCCAATTAAAAGGGGCAGTGTGTGAGGCATATGGTCAAGAATAGGCAAGTCTGAAAAGGTGAGTTTTGAGTTTTTTCAGCTTTTTAAACATTTTCCTCTTCATTTTCTTTTTCTCTTTGTGTCTGTTTTTATTTTTCGGTCCCTCTCTCTTTCTCGGTTTTCTGCCTCACTTTCTTCCATTCTTTCTCAATTTTTATTTCTTCTCTTTTTCTCTCTCTCTTTCCCCACTCTTTATTTTTCACACTCATTTTTCTCTTTCTTTCTCTCTTCCTGTCTCTGTCTCTCACTCTTTCAGTCTTTATTTCATTTCTCTCTTATTTTATTTTTCTTTCTCTTTATTTTTCTCTTTTTTGTTTATGTCTTTTATCTGTCCTTTTGTCTTTGACTGACAAGGATACATTGACAAACTAACTTACCTATTGTAAATCAGATAGTGCTTTGTTGGATTTCCTTCTCCAGTAAGGAAGTTATCCAGTGGTGTCAAAGTTTTTTGGCGCTGTTTGAGAATGTTTAATGATCATTTGCGCCAACTTTTTGCTTGGATAAAAATCCAGGTCATGGTAGAAGGCAGACATCACACTCGCATGCGTATTCTGATGAATCTCATTGGCCAAGAGAGACGGAAAGAATCCTTTAAGACTATACTTCTTACCATTCTTACCGCTCCTGCAACTATTGGTAGAAACAAGGAGTTACACTCCTGGCCTAAATGTGTTCAAAAAGTGAACCTAGCTGGATGTACTTGTGAAAAGAGCCACATCTGGCTCGCGAGCCATACCTTCCCGACCCCTGCTTACAAAATGTTGTTTTTGTCATAGCCCACCCTCCTAGTTTAAATGGGATTGTCATCCATTTGACTGCACACTTGACAACTCAAGTCGAGTCATTTTCCTTTTTTTGGCCCTTAATTACAAGAAGTCCCAAATGGCTGTACATAGAACAGACTATTATTACGCTATCCCCTGATCTAAAACCTACATGAGGGCATGGAAAAACTCAAGGGCATCGACAGACAGTACACAGACATCATCGAGACCAAATATTGGTCCTTCGAAAGCTATAGAATAGAAGTGTGTTTTAAGCCTAGATTTCAACCGTTCCACTGAGGTTGCAGATGGAATCTCAGAGGGTACCAGTACCTGCGGATTTGTTCTCGGCTCTTGGGATCACTAGCGAACCGGCATTTTCTGCGCAAAGGCAGGAACCTAGGGGTGGATTCAATCTGAAATATATGAGGGGGCAGGTCCATGCATCATTTTGTATAATACCAACAGAACCTTAAAGTCGCATCTTAAACATACAGGGAGCCAATGCTGTTTAGCCAAAATTGGGGTCATGTGATCAAACTTTCTTGTCTTAGTTAAAAGCCCCGCTGCAGCATTTTGTATCAGCTGCAGGCTCTTCATGCTAGACTTGGGGAGATCGGGAGTAGGGCTTGAATAATAATCTCAGCGTCGGAATGGGACAGCAAAGAACTCATTTCTGCAACACTGCGAATGCGGAAAAGAAGCCGTTTTAGTCATATTCGAAAGCAAAATAAAAAAGCCAAAAATGTAAAAAGAAAAAAAAGAGATCATCTAGAAGGGAATCAGCTCTCGACTGGCGGCGAGCCGGCCGGTAAAGCCGTTTCGTTCAAGAACGACACGACGGGCACCTGTTGCAAACAGACAAGACGCTTTTGATGCTTTTCTTTCATTCGGAGAGTGAGCGGGTTCCAAACGACTGCCCCAAATCATGAAAATCAAAAAGGTTTTTGAAACAGCTTGTTGGGCAACTAGCATGCATGCTAATTGCTCTTGTGATGACAGGGTGTCTTTGCAAGCCTCTTTTCCACTGCACGCTTTCCGCTCACGTGGCTTAGTACTTTTTGGAGTCTCCTTTTCCATGTCAAAGAAAAATATTTCTAGGTGTCACGTATACGGTAAACACAATTCAAAATGATCAAAAAGCGTATCTAATAGGGGGGAACAATTTTTGCAGGGGTGTAATGTAATTACCGATGTGTCTCAGGGGCTGTAAAATCAAATGACAATAGGAATATGCTGTTATGAATGCATGTCATGAATGTTAGGATGTTGTAACAACTCATTATTTTCTAGCCAAGAGGACATTTTTGTTAAAATTCTTGACTATTCTGAAGAGTTGTATTTTATAGTATTACATCAGTGATATTTTATAGTATTTCTGCAATCATATTTTTGTAGTATTCTCATAAAAGAATCTTTGTAGTATAGCTGTAGAATTTTCTTAGTATTGTATTACTGTAATTGTATTTCTGTAGTATTTCTGTCATAATACTTCTGTAGAAGTATGTTTTGGTAGTCTTTCTGTTTTAATATATCTGTAGCAGTACCTTGGTATGATAGTATAAATGTAGTGTTTTTGTATTTCTGTAGAATTATTTTTGAAGTATTTCCATACTAGTATTGTTGTTGTATTCCTTTAGTGTTTTTAAATATTACTGTAGTTTTTTTTTAATATTTCTGTCGTAAATATTCTGTAATTGTTTTTTTTCAATCATAGTATTTCTGTAGTATTTACATAGTCCTTTTATGATCCGAATGAAGACAAAATAATATATTAGGTCGGTTAGACCAGCTCGGCCGGAAGCGAGGCTTCGTATTTCCGGTCACGTGACGCTTCGCTCGGAGCGCGTCTTCATTCGTATTCAAACGCGAGCGTCTGAGCGGCGCATTTCGTCAGTCGCCATTGCAAGTCACCCCAAAAATTGCAACTTGAATTTTTTTTCCATTCGGCGGCGCATTTCGTCAGTCGCCATTGCAGGTCACCCAAAAAATTGCTACTTGATTTTTTTTTCCATTAGGCGATTCGTGAAGAACACAAAAAAATCTCAACAGGACGACTTTTGGTGAGTTTGTTTGGAAACTCTTTCCCCTTTCGAGTGTGACGCACTTGAACGAACGATGTTGCTCGGAGAAACGGCGGATAACGTTTCAAACGCATGTGAGATTGACTTTGAATGTTCGTCGTCTCTGTAGATGACATTTCTGTATTGTCGTCGTTTATTTTCTTTGTAAATGTGATCAATTGAACGATTATCTTGGGGCGACACGTTGCCGCCATTTCAGGTCCCGCAGTCCGATAACGTTGCTCGTAGAAACGAAAGGATAAAATTCAACTCATGTGAGATTTACTTTAAATATTTGTCGTCTCTGTTTTGTATCGTCGTTGTTTTTTTAAAAAATGTTTTGCACATCGTTCAGTTTCGACGTCAATGCCAGTGGCTTGGCGCAACAGTTGGCCGCCATTTCAGGTTCCTCTTGTAAGTGGCTTGGGGCGACATGTAAGACATTGTTGCTCATAGAAGCAGGGCCGATTTGAGTTTTAGAGCTTTAAGGGGTGCTGGGCACCCGGATCGAGGGTGGGCGACCTACGGCAAGACGAACACAAATGAATATTACAACAAATTCAACTACAAAAATACTGCATATACAGTATAATAATTACACTGAGGAAATGGTCTTTTAATACTACTGTAAAAACACTACAAAGTGCTATGAAATAAAAGTACAGTAATAAAAACACAACTGCAGATATAATATAAAAATACGACAATAATACCAAAAACAACTTCAGTATTACTACAGATGTACTATAACAGTTCTACGATAGAAAATACTACAAAATATGACAACAGAAATGATACAAAAAGACTTGTACATAAATATTACAACAGAAGTCCTACAACAATGCTACAGAAGGAAATAGTGTTATAATACTGGTGTAAAACACGACTAAATATTACAAAATAAAACTACAGTACTGCACTACGCAGAAATATTACAAACGGACTACTACAGAAGTATTAAAGGAATGCTTTTTTGAATACTGCATTGCACGCTTTATGAAAAAATACTTCAAACTTTTGATGACAATTATTTCAGAACAACTCAAGAGAGACCTAAACCTACCTACCTCGACCCGGACTCCTTGGAGCCAACGAGGGACATCGCCTGATCACTTCCACAACAAGGTGGCGCTACTCTAGGTAGGAATTGGATTCTTTCTTTCCTCCTGGCTGTGGATTGCACAACACATGCTCGTGGATTGTCTAAGTTGGAGGGCATTGGAATTTTTTTGTATTTTTTTTTGGGGGGGGATGATGGTTCGTACTAGCGGTTGAAATACTTGGAGAATGTTATAATGTTAATGTTGTGTTTTCATGGTTGGAAAGTAGAATTTTTGTTGTAACGGTGGTGCTTTTGTAGTATTATTGTAGTTGTATTTTTGTAACGTTTCTATTGTCATATATCAGCTTACCTGTCAACCTCCACAGTTCTATGCCCGTACAAACTGTCGTATTTTACCGCACCAAATACAAAATAATCGTACGCCGTATTTTTTCAAAATGGTGCATGATGGGAAATCCCCAGGTGGCAGACGCATGCGCACAGTAGCATCAAACCGCTCGCTTCGTTTGCAACGGAAAAAAAACGATACGGAGGATAGAGGCTTTCGCGGCGACCTGACTTGATTTGATATGTTGTTTCGTGATAGTCAGTGTATACCCATTATTGACAAATTTTCCATACAGATTTTCTTGTACGTCGTACACGTCTTAAAATGCATAATAAACGTACTTTGTATGACAAAAACGTACAGGTTGACAAGTTTGTATTAGTAATTGTTTTGTTTTATATTTTTTTGTGCAGTATTTCGGTTGTTTTTTTAGTAGTATAATTGTTTTATTTATTTAATATTTCTCTCATAGTATTTTTGTAGCATTTCCATTGTAATCATTCTGTAGTAGTGTTTTTGTGTTTCAGTATAACTGTAGTGCTATTTTTGTTAGTGTTTCTGTAGTAGTCTCTTGTATTATAGTATTACTCTAGTGTAATTTTTGTCAGTTGTGTTTCCCCCACCCCTGATCTAGCGTATTGCTGCGCCGCTTTTCTGTATTTGCGATTGGTGTCGCTTTAGCTCCCTCTTGTGGTCACTTGAGTCAAGTGTCAGGCTTTTCAATGCATCCACGTCTCATTTGTTGAACACAAGTGTCTTTTCCAGGTAAAGCAAAGTCTTCTTTGTAAGTTGTATCGACATTAAAGTCTCAATGATAGATTACATGCACAAATTGCAGGCAAACTTAAAAATTGTCTGCATAAAAGTAGAAAGAATACAAGCGCACTCTAAGTAACGCGAAAATGATGATATGGCGCGCCCTGGTGGTCATTCTTGGTAAGTGTAATGTGGTTTTATTTGTACTGGATATGGCTCCGTTGTTAGGGCTAAGGTTTTTGGTTGTGGTGATAGGTTTAAGGTTATGGTTTAGGGATTTGGGTTAGGGTTTCTCTGTATTTGTGATTGGTGTCGCTTTAGCTCCCTCTTGTGGTCACATGAAATAATGCATCCACGTCTAAGCTGTCGCTTTAGCTCCCTCTTGTGGTCATTTGTAATAATGCATCCACTTCTAGGCTGTCGCTTTAGCTCCCTCTTGTGGTCACTTGAAATTATGCATCCACGTCTAGGCTGTCGCTTTAGCTCCCTCTTGTGGTCACTTGAAATAATGCATCAACGTCTAGGCTGTCGCTTTAGCGCTCTCTTGTGGTCACTTGAAATAAAGCATCCACATTTAGGCTGTCACTTTAGCTCCCTCTTGTGGTCACTTGAGTAAAGTGTCATGCCTTTTAATGCAGACACGTCTCATTTGCGAAAATGATTATATGGCTTGCCCTGTGGGTTAGGTTTAGGGTTTGGGGGTAGGGGTTAGGGTTAGGGTTAGAGGGTTAGGGTTAGAGGGTTAGGGTTAGAGGGTTAGGGTTAGAGGGTGAGGGTTAGGGTTAGGGTTAGGGTTAGGTTAGGAAGCAATCTTACTTTCTTAAGGTCCCCCCAAAAAATTTTTTTGGAAGGTCCTTGGGAAACTAAGTTTCTGCACTCGCCATCCAGGAAGCTGGAGCGTTTCTCACCTGCGTTCGTTTAGTCCATCTGGGAAAAGAGTGTTAAGTCTTTCTATCCAGTGTCTTTCTGCCTTGCGTCTTTCCCTTTGATTCTAATTGCTATTTGTTTGCAGGCCCCATATTTCTAAAGCCTGTAGTCCATGTTGAATGAAGTGGGCGACAAGATGTGTATTATTTTGTCTAATGTTCCTAATGTTGTAAATGTGTTGTGCTAGTCTACATCTGATAGAATTTCCTGTCTCTCCTATATATTTAATGTCACAGTGTTTACACTTTATGACATATATACAGTTTTCGGTAGTAGGTGTGATTGTTTGTTTAATTAGGTAGTTTGTGTTGGTGACGGTGTTCCTAACTGTGGTGGCTTGTTTGTAGAATGTGGGGCCCTGCGTTTGTGTTATGTTGATTTCTGGTAATTTACTTTTTACTAAGTAGTCTTTTAGGTTTTTGTTTCTTTTAAAGGCTGAGATGATTTTGTAATCTTGGATTATGTCTGTGTTCTGTAGTGTCTGGTTTATATTTTGTCTAATTTTTCTATTAGCATTTTGGCTAAATTCTGAGTAGGTACTTATTAGGGGGATAATTTTCTGTGTGTCCCGTTGCCCTGTGGCTAAAAATGTTTTACGGACTTGCCTGAGGAACGATCTAGAGTATCCTCTTGGTCGCAGTGCCTTGAAAAGGGTTTGGGTGGCTTTTTCAAAGTCCGTACGTTGCGAGCAGATTCTGTGGAATCTGAGCAACTGTGATTTTATTAAGCCTCTGTAGGTGTGCTTTGGATGAAGGCTGTTTTTGTGTAAGAGTGCATGTGTGTCTGTGTCTTTAAAGAAGACCTTTGTGTCTAAAGTTTGTGTTTGAGTGAATGAGGGTCCCTTATAAGTAGTTGTGTCTAGAAACTCTATCTGGTGGTCATTTGTGGAGTGTTTGACCGTAATTGTACTATGGTGTGTGTTGAGCATTTCTATGAATTTTTGAAATTCTTCTTTGCTATGTGTCCACGTTCCCCAAATGTCATCTAAGTACCTAAAATAATTGGTGGGTAGTTTGTCGCATTTTTCAAAAGCTGTTTCCTCCCAATGCGCCATGTAAATGTTAGCATAGGCAGGTGCAAATTTTTTGCCCATGGCTGTACCACTGATCTGTAAGTAGAATTCCTTGTTGAATTCAAAGTCATTCCTAGTGAGGTTAATTTCTAGTAGTTGTAGTAATTCTGTGTTTGGGCGTTTGTCGTCCGGGTATTTTTCCATCCAGCGCTTTACTGCTGTTAACCCTGCGACCGTGTTTATGTTTGTGTAGAGGCTATCTATGTCTATGGTAAATAAGATTGTTTCCTGCGTTATTTTAATCTGTTTTATTTTGTTTACGAAATCATATGTATCTTTAATGTAGCTATTATGTTTTGTGGATAGTGGAGTGAGAAAGTGGTCTATGTATTCCGCGATCCTGTAGGATTCGCTGCCACAGTCTGAGACGATAGGTCTTCCTGTCGGCACTTCATACGGAATAGTCCACGTTAGTGGTGATTTGTGTATTTTAGGTAGCAGGTAAAATCTACGGGGTCTGGCTTCCTCTTCCCCTATTAGGTAGCGTTTTTGTTTTTTAGTTATATATTCATTTTCTAGAAGTGTTTGTAGGATATCTTCTATTTTCTGGGCTGTTTCTGGGTATATTGGTTTTGTTAATTTCTCATAATGTGACGTATTGTTTAATTGTCTGTGTGCTTCATATATATATTGTGTTCTGTCTAGGATAACTATTGCA